>NW_007869755.1:0-591 GCF_000696425.1 Galeopterus variegatus
TCACCCGCACCACGCTCAGCCAGTGAGCACACCGGCCATCCATATATAGGATCCAAACCCGCGGCAAGAGCGCCACTGCGCTCCCAAGCACCACACTCTCCCAAGTGTGCCACGGGGTTGGCCCACACGTGTGTATTTTAACAACCTTTTATAAGAAATAGTGGTTAATAAAGGAAACTTCAGTAAAAGCAAAAGGGTTTTACATTTGACTTTTTAAAAGAACAGGCTCTTGGAAGAAAAAAAACACTTTCAAATATATTATTGGTTTTATTCAAAATATGAGATATTGCTATAACTTACTAATTTATTTAGCTATAACTTACCAATTTTCCCAGCCCTTCCCTGGTGCATCTTCAAATTTCATTAGATAAAGCTACACAGACTTGAAGAAATGTTGTTTCAGAGAGTATTAATAGGTGTGCTCAGAAAAGAGAATCCCATGTCCACTTAAGTTAAATCAGTTGAGCCTTTAATAAGGTAACCTGTGTCATTGTATAATTTTAAAAGCAAACAGAACTTCCCATTCTTACTTGCATCTAAGACAGTTTTTGCTTCCCAACACTTTGCTACCCAACTCTATCAGGCAAAAAA
>NW_007869756.1:0-591 GCF_000696425.1 Galeopterus variegatus
GTATTAACTTATCTTTTGGGATCTATTAATCTTCTTTGAAATATTTGGCATATAATTTCTTGATTTTCCTTATTTTCTTAATCATTATACCACTTTTTCAGCTTTTTGTCTAACCATTTTATTTACATTTAGTTATTTCCATTAAAATTTTTATCTTTTCAAAATGTGATAAAGTTGCATATACAGAAAAGTCCATATAACATAAATGTACGCAGTTTCACATTATTAAAATGTGAGCAGCAATTGAACTACCCAGGTAAAGAGAACACTGTGAGCCTCACAGTTGCCTATTTGATCCTTTCCATTTTGCCATTTTAAAAGTTTACATAAATTAAATCATGTACTATGCACTTCTCTGTGTGATTTCTCTTGCTCAGCATTGCTTTAACAATTTCCCCAGTGATGTTGCATTTCCATTCACTTTTTTCACCTAATTTTTTTCCATCATATGAATGAATCAAAACGTAAGTGTCTATTTTATTATTGATGCAGTTTTAGTTTACTCCTACAATGTTGTTATTAACATTTTGGGGCCTAGTTCCTAGTGCACATATGTACCATATGCCCACAATTTCCATGGCTAAATACATG
>NW_007869757.1:0-591 GCF_000696425.1 Galeopterus variegatus
TATCCAGAATATACAAGGAACTGAAACAACTTTACAACAAAAAAACAAGTAACCCAATTAAGAAATGGGAAAAGGAGCTAAATGGGCATTTCTCAAAGGAAGATATATGAGTGGCCAACAGACACATGAAAAAATGCTCAATGTCACTCAGCATTTGAGAAATGCAAATCAAAACCGCACTGAGATACCATCTCACCCCTGTTAGGATGGCTAATATCCAAAAGACTGTGAATGATAAATGCTGGCGAGGTTGCAGAGAAAAAGGAACTCTCATGCACTGTTGGTTGGACTACAAAATGGTGCAGCTCCTATGGAAAATGGTATGGAGGTGCCTTAAACAATTGCAGATAGATCTACCATATGACCCAGCTATCCCACTGCTGGGAATATACCCAGAGGAATGGAAATCATCAAGTTGAAGGTATATCTGTATTCAAATGTTCATTGCAGCACTATTTACAATAGCCAAGAATTGGAACATGCCCAAATGTCCATCATCAAATGAGTGGATAAGGAAACTGTGATATATATACACAGTGGAATACTACTCTGCTATAAAAAAGAATGAAATACTGCCATTTGCAACAACAT
>NW_007869758.1:0-591 GCF_000696425.1 Galeopterus variegatus
TAGGAGAAACCCTTCAGGAAGTAGGACTGGACACAGACTTCATGAATACCACCCCAAAAGCATGGGCAATGAAAGGAAAAATAAACAAATGGGATTATATCAAACTAAAAAGCTTCTACACAGCAAAAAAAACAACAAAGAAACAAACAAAAAAAAACAATTAACAGAGTTAAAAGACCACCAACACAGTGGGAGAAAACATTTGCCAAATATACATCTGACAGAGGATAAATATCCAGCATATATGAGGAATTGAATCAACTTTACAACAACAACAACAAAAAACCAAGTAACCCAATTGAAAAATGGGCAAAAGAGCTAAATAGGAATTTCTCAGAAGAAGATAAACAAAAGGCTAACAGACACATGAAAAAAATACTCAACCTCACTCAACATTTGGGAAATGCAAATCAAAACCGCACTGAGATACCATCTCACTCCAGTTAGGATGGCTAACATACAAAGGATTGTGAATGATAAATTTTGGCAAGGTTGCGGAGAAAAAGGAACTCTCATACATTGTTCGTGGGACTTGCAGATAGATCTGCCATATGACCCAGCTATCCCACTGCTGGGAATATACCCAGAGGA
>NW_007869759.1:0-591 GCF_000696425.1 Galeopterus variegatus
TTCAATATACTGCATCGTTATAGGGAAACTTTCTATAAGTGAATTCCATGCCTTGGAGACTTCCTGATTTTTCCCATATAATTGAGAATTAAGTAACAACCAATATTGGACAACATCTTAGTGGGAGAGAAACAGCAAAAAAGTCCAAAATGTTTTATAAGACCCTTTAAAGTTGACACCAAACTGATAAAGACATCAGTTGAAAAAATCAAAGGTCTGTATTCCTCATAACAAACATCAGAATTTAAGTGGAATTAAAACTTTATGTTTAACAAACAATTCGAAGACACCACAACTACAATGCACCATGAACAAGTTGGATTTAATACAGGAAGCCTTTGCTTGTTGGTTTCACACTTTCAAATCAAACATCTTTGACAAACAAACAAAATCAGGTCACCATGACAGCAGATACAGAAAAGTCATTCGATATACTTTATCACCTACATTTGAGGTGTTTTTTGTTTTTTTTTTTTTTCCTTAACAACAATCCACCCAAAACCAAGAAAACTGCAGCACATATAATGAGGCGTGATATATTGAAAAACTTCTCCTTCATATCAACATAGAGAAAAGGATGTCTACTACCAC
>NW_007869760.1:0-591 GCF_000696425.1 Galeopterus variegatus
AGGTCTAGATGAGATCATGATGGTGAGGCCTCATGATAGGATTAGTGCCCTTATAAAAAAAGGAAGAGACACTACAGTTTCATCTCTCTGTCAAGTGAGCATTCAGCAGAAGGCAGCCATCAGCATGCCAGAAGGTGGACCTCACCAGAACCTGACCAGACTGGCACTTTTATCTTGGACATCTCAGCCCCTATAACTGTGAGAAATAAATGTCTGTCTTTAAGTCACCAGTCTATGGTACTTCATTTAGGCAGCTTGAGCTGACTAAGAAACACTTTGAAAATAGTTCAGATGTTAAACATAATTAAAAAATTGCTATGATCTCTCAGGGAAGATGGCAGACATTTAGGATTTGCTGATAAAAGATCTTTAGTAGTTAAATAAGCAGGTGGAGAGAAACATATATTTACAAGAAGGACACAGAGGTGACCATATAATTACAAATACTTCTGTAGACGGGCAACTGTTAGTAAAAGGGAGTTCAAATCTGCTGTGGAGTCCCACTTCTATTTCCTTTATAAGTCTTTATTAGGAAGGGCTTAAAGTTAAGTTTCTGGTTGACAGTAATGCTGGCCTGAAATATCTTCTAGT
>NW_007869762.1:0-591 GCF_000696425.1 Galeopterus variegatus
CCGAACTGAAGGCCACAGAGATGGTATCTGCCTCCCGGAAGCAGGATGTTTACCTGGGGCCAAAGCCCCAGGTGTGGCAGAGTGACAGTCTGGCCGGGATCCTCTTCCCTGCCCTCCCGATGCTGGCCAGGGGCTCCCCATGCCACCAGACCTGCCAGAGATCCGCGGGTAGAGTGGGATTGGTGGCCAGTCCATAGGCCCCGGGGGGCCACGCGCTGAGGCACACAAGTGGCATGGGTCAGTGAGAAGCCGCACCAAGCGAAGATGGCTGGTCTGCCTGATCTGAACTGGCCGGCTCCGCCCCCACCAGAGAAAATGGAGGCAGTGGTGGTGCAGGCGCCTAGCCTGGTGTGGTAGGTGGGAGCTGGGCAGTCGTTTGCCCCACAAGTGGGGCTGGGCTGGGGGTCACTCACAGAGCTCCCAGAGCTCAGCCGGTCCAGTGCCTTCCTCTCCATCTCTGTGTCGCCGCTGCCGTCTTTCCTCGCCTTTGTTGCCTCGGGCTGCTTGCTCGGTCTCCCGGCGCGATTGCAGCGCTCTCAGGAATCTCCTTTTGTATCGGCCCTAAAACCTCGAGACTGTAGTTGCTTTTTT
>NW_007869763.1:0-591 GCF_000696425.1 Galeopterus variegatus
AAAAGAAAAAAAAAAAAAAAAAAAAAAGATGTGAGAGATCAGTGAGAGAAGTTAAAAAAAAAAAAAGGAAAGTGTTACTGTAAATTACTTCAGAGGCTGATAAAGATTGCTTTAAACTATTTAAACTACAGGGCCGGCCCGTGGCTCACTCGGAAGAGTGTGGTGCTGATAACACTAAGGCCCCAGGTTCAGATCCCATATAGGGATGGCCGGTTGGCTCATTGGGTGAGCATGGTGCTGACAACACCAAGTCAAGGGTTAAGATCCCCTTACTGGTCATCTTTAAAAAAAAAAAAAAAAAAACTATTTAAACTGCAGTTTAAACTTTAAACTACAGTTGACCCTCCCTGGATTCCATGTCTGTGGATCCAATCGACCTCGAATTAAAAATATTTGGAAAAAAGAAATTAAAAATAACAATACAACAATTTAAAAAGGCACACACACAAAAATACTGTATAACAACTATTTACATAGCGTTGATGTATTAGGTATCGTAAGTAATTAGAGGTAATTTAAAGTAGGCAGGAGGGGGCCGGCCCGGTGGCGCACTGCTACAGTGCGCCGCTTGGGAGCGCGACGGCGCTCCCG
>NW_007869764.1:0-591 GCF_000696425.1 Galeopterus variegatus
GGAGTTGTCAGAAAAGACTCTCAGAGAGGTCTGGTCTGCCCACTGCTGCCACCATAATGAATGAGACTTCCAAATGTCCCGTATTGCTGCTAAATCTCTCAAAGGTCAGAGTCCTAGGGGTGAGCCACTGGCAAAGCTGTAGGCACATGCCCACCCCCTTAGTTCCTCTGAAGTGGGGGAGACAGAGAATTGGCCCTTTAACTTCTGCATTACAGTAGGTAATATCTTCAAAGAACATGGAAAAAATGAGGGATTTTCCCAAAAGAGAAGGGAGTTTGGATTCTAGACAACCAAAATACCCATAGGAGTGGATGCAATCATTAAGGATAAAGTCAAAGAAAAGAACCACAGAAGAGAAGAATGAGAAGAAAAAAATAGATGATAGCACTTTGGAGAATCTTGAACACATTCTAAGAGGCAGGGAAATGAAGAAGAACCAGTAAAGGAGAGCAGAAAGAAAAAAATCAGGAGAGAGCAATGTTTGAGAATCCAAGGATAGAGAGAGTTTACAAGGCGAATGGTGACCTTTGAGACAGGAGTTTGAGAAGAGGGTTGTAAGCGGATACCAGATTGCAAATGGAGAAGGAATTA
>NW_007869765.1:0-591 GCF_000696425.1 Galeopterus variegatus
CCTTCCAAGCTGTCTGGGTTCTGGCCCAGTTTGCCATATTCCCTTCCATGCCATGTCCTCCCAAGACATCCTTTCCTTTCCCACAGGGATGGTGACCACCTAGCGATGACATCCACCACCCTCACCTGCACACAGGTGTATCCCACGAAGCTTTCACTGGTGGTGAAGAGAACATGGTTTTGAAGCCAGAACACCCTAATTTTGGACATTGGCTGCTGTGTTTACCAGCTGAGTGACTTTGGGCACATTATTTCGTGTCTCTAACTCAGGATCCTCAGATGCACAATGTGGATGGCAATAGTTATATCTACTTTGCGGGGATGGTGTGAAGTTTAAATGAGATCATTTATTTGAGCATGGTGCTTAGAAGTACCCAAAACTGTAAAGGGTCTGAGATTTTACCCTACTTGCAAGCAAACAAGTGAGACTGCCACCACAGGATCATGGCTGGCAGAAGACACAAGCCTCCTGGGTCAGAGACAAAGGACCCCATTACTCACAGCAATAGCAGCAGACAGAGTATCAGCAATTGAGCCCCAGTTCCCACCAGGTGATGCAAAGGCCAGGTGAGCCCTGCAAGTAAGGTGAGTT
>NW_007869766.1:0-591 GCF_000696425.1 Galeopterus variegatus
TGCTAGCTTGAGTCAATTTCTTTGGCCCCTCAGTGTTTTGTGTCCTCCTGCTTTAAAAGGGGATATACTAAGAGTGCTTGTTTCCTTCGGTAGTTTGGAGGATTAAACAGTTATCCATGAGAGATACTTAGAACAGCGCCTAGTATACAAGAAAGCACTTAGAATCTAGCTGCTGTTAATTGTTCCTGTGATACGTTCCTTGAAGTCACCACTAGTAGCTCACTCTTCTCAGCACTTTGCTCTGGGTCCGAATACGTACTTGCTTGGCAAGTGTTGGATGGGACCTCTGAGAAATAGAGGCAGTGGTCCCTGTGTTCACGATAGAGAAAGAAGACTGCAGTTGAGGAAGAGTGTGAGTGTCTGGGGGCATGGAGGAGACCATGTCACAGGGAGGTCCCATTCTCTTAGCTCCTGGTCACAACCATACCCGACAAACCCCTCACCCTAGGTGCACTTGTGGCCAGCATGCGCATGCACTCAGACACCCGCAGGGTCCTTCTGGAAGCCTCACGCTGGAGCAGTGTGAGTTTTGGAAACTTAAAAACAGTGTCCTCAGTCTATAAGTCCCAAGAACCTGGGAACAAACTGCAA
>NW_007869767.1:0-591 GCF_000696425.1 Galeopterus variegatus
TGTTTCATTCCATTGATTCTTTGCTGTACTTGAAATGCTGATCTGGTCTCAGTAAAGCTTTCGGATCCATCGCAAACTACAAAACCCATCCAGGAGGGACGGATGGGGCAGGAAGGCAAGGAACTCCTAAACCTGGGAAACCCGGGTCCTTCTGAAGCTAAGCAAGGTAATAAATTAAATGTTTTTATAAGAATACAGTTTTTATAAGAACTAATCTGTCTCATACTGGCTCAAACACTAAGGAGACACTTGCCCTAGAAAACTGAAATCAACTACTTTTACTTGGGTTCACTTCTTTATTTTATTTTATTTTATTTTTTGAATTTTTATTTTGTCAATATACAATGTAGTTGATTATTATGTCCCATCACCGAAACCTCCCTCCCTCTTTCCTCTCCCCCATCCCACCCAAGCGTATCCCCTCCATTTGCTTGTTGTAAGAACTTCAAAAAAAAAAATTGGGGTTGTTATAACTTCCTCTCCCCTCCCCCTGGGCTTTTTTTTTTTTGTTTGTTTGTTTATTATTTTTTTTTTTTTTGTGTGTGTGTGTGTGTGTGTGTATGTATGTGTGTGAATTGATTCATTCACCTT
>NW_007869768.1:0-591 GCF_000696425.1 Galeopterus variegatus
ATTGAGAATGTTTTTGTTAATTTGCTTTGTTTTTTGCTAAAGGATTTTCTTCCTTAAAATATGAGGTTCAAGCCTTGTATTTTGGAATCTGGAATATAGTGTTACCTGGGATCCATCTCCAGAACACTTTCTGTCAAATAACTATTCCCATTAGGGCTCCCCAGGAGGATTCTAGTTTCCCACAGGTTCTTATTTGATACATAATGCCAATTTATATTTCTTGGCGGGATCCAACTAAAGTTTTATTTTATCCTACCTTTTCACAGTCGCAAGATTTGAGTTTACTGTGTTTTTTTTTTTTCAATTTTATTTATGTGTATTTTTATGGGGCACAGTGTGGTGTTGCAATACCCATATGTACTGCACAATGATTCTCTTAGGGTACATAGTATAGTTTTGTACCCATTACTCCACCCCTTCTCCTCCCACCCCCCCCAGCTTCCAATAACCATTATTCTACTCTCTACTTCTATGAAAGCCATGTTTCTGTTCTTTAGATACCACATGTAAGTGGAACCATGTGATATATTTCTTTCTGTGCCTGATTTGATTCACTTAACATGATGGTTTTCATCTCCACCCCTGTTGCTG
>NW_007869770.1:0-591 GCF_000696425.1 Galeopterus variegatus
GTTTGTGTTGTTGGCAATTAGTAGGCATCACCAGCTTTATTATTTTATCTTATCTTTATTTTTTAAGTTGGAGAAAGATCACTGGACTAATTGAAACATCTTTGGTTTGGTCCATGTCATCCACCAGTAATTGCCTTTGACATAATTCACTTTAAGAAGACTACAGATTCATCTTATTTTTGTCTGTGTCAAAGTTATGCTATTGTGGATATTTTTTGCCATAATAAAATGAAGGGTCAATTGTCTTAAACTTACCTCCAGCACCAAATGCCCACAAAAAAGTAGGTTTTTCTTGTGTTTTGGTCACAGACAGCTGCATCAATTTTCTTTACGGATCTTGGAAAGCCAAGTATATGAATGGATTTGGGATAATCTGGCAGAACAGCATATCCTCTGATCATCCAGAAATTTTCATCTAGGAAGAGAGAAAATGATTATCTTCTGATCTGTTTCCTAGAGATAGATGTCTTAAAAAGTTCAAAAATAATTATATGACTGGAAACCTCAGAGAGATAGATGTCTTAAAAAGCTCAAAAATAATTATATGACTGGAAACCTCAGCTTCGGTGCTTAGAGATTTAGTAATCTTAT
>NW_007869771.1:0-591 GCF_000696425.1 Galeopterus variegatus
GTAAGATTTTATAAATGTATTATAAAAGATGGTGCAGGACTAACCCTCTTTAATCTGTACTGCAGTAACCAGAAATACTAACAGGATGCCTTTTCCATCAGTGCATTTAAGGCATGCACGTCTTATACATATCTACTCACAGTGATGCTGGCTGGCTTGCATGTAGTCATTTGTGTCACTCAATTAACTCAGAGACAAGGAAAGGTGTACATGAAGAAGGTAAAAGCAGGTGGAAAAATTTATAATTTTATGTGTTTCAGACTCTCATAATTTTCCAAGAAACAAAATATTTATATCATTTTCAGGGCAGTCATTTGAAATCCTCTGAGGGCTACAGCAGCTTATATGTATTTGAGGTTTTTTAAAAATGTCCCTTAAGTTTTAGATAAACAAAATTTAGATATCACTGTTTTAAGGTACGTGAAAAAAATGCTCAACATCATTTATCATCAAAGAAATGTAAATCAAACGTGCACTGAGATATCATCTCACCCTGGTTAGACTGGTTATTATCAAAAAGATAGAAAATAACAGGGCCGGCCCAGTGGCGCACTGGATAGTGCGCCGCTTGGGAAGCGTGGCGGCGCTCCC
>NW_007869772.1:0-591 GCF_000696425.1 Galeopterus variegatus
GGAGGATCCTACAAAATACTTGACTAGTTCTTTTCAAAACTGTCGTCATCCAAAACAAGAAAATTTTGAGAAACCATTTCAGCCAAGAAAAGCCTAAAAAGCTGTGACTACTAAACATAATGTCATATCTTGGATAGGATCCTGGAACAGAAAAGGATTTGGGGTAAAACTAAAAAAAATCTGAATAAACTATGCACTTTAGTTCATAATAATGTATCAATATAGGTTCATTAATGCTAACAAATGTACACATGTTAACAAAAGTCTTAGCAGCATAAGACAATAGTTACAGAGAAAACTAGGTGCAGGGCATATGGGTGTAAGGGAACTCTCTATCTTTTACATTTGTCTGTAAAGCTAAAACTGTTCTATAAAATAAACTCTATTATTTAAAAAAATCTATTTTATGCTACTGATTTAATCAATCACTTTATTGAAACTCTTGAAGAATATATGCCTGCACACTGTTTCCATTTGAAAGTATACAGTGGAATTATGTTGTAATATTATTTTCATATGATTAATATTTCTAACATGGATAGCTAAATAAACATAAATTTGAGTTTATTTCAGAAATGAAAGAATAACCAT
>NW_007869773.1:0-591 GCF_000696425.1 Galeopterus variegatus
CTCGGAGAATGACTGAGGAAGGTTCCCTCCCCTTCTAATTTTTGGAAGAATTTGTAAAAAACTGGTGCTAATTCTTCTTTTAACATTTGGTAGAATTCACCAGTGAAGGTATTTGATCCTAGTCTTTTATTTGTTGGAAGTTTTTTTGATTACTATCTTTGGGTGGCTGTCACAAAATACCATAGTCTGGGTAATTTATAAAGAAAATAAATTTATTTCTTACAGTTCTGGCTGCTGGGAAGTCCTAGGTTGAGGGGCCTGCGTCTGGCAAGGGTTTTCATGCTGCATCACCCACAGCAGAGGGTGGGAAGGAGAGAGAGCACAAGGCGGAGAGCAAGAGGGGGCTGAACTCACTTTTACAACAAATCCACTCTCGTGATAACTAGTCTACTGCTGTCATAGTGACATTAATTCCTTCATGACGGCTCTGCTCTCATGACTGAATCACCTTTTATTAAGCCCCACTTCCCAACATTGTTGCCTTGGGAATTAAGCTTCCAATACATGAACTTTGGGGGACACATTCGAAGTATAACCCTAATTCAATCTCTTGTCTTCTTACATGTCTATTTGTGTCTTTCTAAAGTTGTC
>NW_007869774.1:0-591 GCF_000696425.1 Galeopterus variegatus
TTTTCCCTTTGGATTTTCTGATAGGATGAAATGTAGTAATCATGAGTATATCATTCCTAGTGCGGAACCGTCCTTGCACTACTGGAATACATCCTACCTGGACAAAGTATACATTTCTTCTAATGTACTGCTGGATTCTGTTACTCATATTTTATTAGCTTTTGCTTTTGGCTAAATATTTTTCAGAGATATTGGCCTATTTTTACTTTGGGGGACTAGGGAGGAGTTCCAATCTTTGATGGGTTTTGGTATCACTGTTATTTCGGCTTCATTAAAAAAAAAGACATTGGAAGGTTTTGTTCTTCTGAAAAATTTTTCATCAATAAAATTCCAATACAAACAAGTAAAGCAGTTATTACTATAGGTTGGTTAATTTATGTATTAAACAGGATTTTTGTGTTGATGTAGTAATCAACACATACACTTAGTCTCTAAGGGAAAAATAAATCCCAAGTTCAAAACAACCGACCTCATTAAAATTTCTGGATAGAGATTGTTGGATTCTGTCTTTATCCTGAGATTCTATAGCAAAACTCCCTTCAGGACTTTAAAGTGTTTTGAGCACATCCATTTCCAGACATCATCTCTGCA
>NW_007869775.1:0-591 GCF_000696425.1 Galeopterus variegatus
TTCAGTCCCTCTGAAGTAAAATGTTAAATAAAACAAAAATTTTTTAAATTTATATTAAAAAATATTTAAACTAAATATAAAAGAAAATTGCATAATTAGACTTTCATATAATATTTTTGTAAGTTTATAGTATTTTTACTCCTGAAGTTATGTTTTTAAATTACACCAAGATTTTGGGGACATCCTTATTCATTCCAAAAAGATTCAAGAAGCACCTCAACATGCCATATGTGCTGTGTACTCGGACATAAAAATGAATAGGAGATAGTCTTGATTTTGCAGGGACAGAAATTACAAAAATTATTACAGGAGGGCACAATGAATACTGGATCTGTGTAAGACAGAATCTCAAAGAAACTTATGGACTACATAAATTTAATATATTTAGTGAAACATATGAAATGATGTCTTATGATAGAATTAGGCTTTTGGTGTTGGTCAATGTGTAAGGGATTATACAACAGTACTGAGATAGTCAAGGTTTCTGTTTATCCCAATCATGCACATAAAGTGATCCTGAAAAACAATATGGACTGTATGAATGTGTGTTGCACACACATTTATACTAACACACAATTGTTTAAGTAGAAG
>NW_007869776.1:0-591 GCF_000696425.1 Galeopterus variegatus
TTAAGTACCCGACTGCTATAAAAGAAGATCGAGGAAGGTTTTTTTATGTACTGACATGTAAAGAAGTCTAAGGAAGCAAATCAACATACAGCACAGTATATATATAATTGTACTATTTGTGTAAAAGAAAAAAAAAAGCCAAAGAAGAGAATCACTGATTTTCCTTGCTATCTGAATTCTCGGTCTCAGAAGAGTGACTATAATGATTGTCAAAATTTTATTTTCAAAATTCCCCATCCAAATTAATAAACTGCTATAATAAATCTATCACAAGCAGCAGCAAATGTTATGCAAGACCAGAGGATGCTTCAATCATTTCTCAGGTGTTCTCCAGGTAGAACTGAGTCTCTGCTGATGTCGAATCAAGTTCTGCATTATTGCCATCATCTTCCCACATCTTAAGTAAAAGTATCTTCTGAAAGCGGAAAAGAAAATAGGTGAACCTAAAAGACATAAAAATGTTTACACATAAAAAGAAAAGCATGAAGTGATAAATCATACTGAGAGAGGTAAACTCATGAAAAGAAAATGTAATGCACAACTGACCCTATGGAGCAGTGCTTCTCAAACTTTAGTGTGCCTGTACAGCAG
>NW_007869777.1:0-591 GCF_000696425.1 Galeopterus variegatus
ACCGAAAGAGGGCCCCAGATTCCCAAGCTAAGGTGGTGGGGGCCAAGGGCTTTTGCCACACCCCCCCTGACATCTGCACTAAGCCCTGCAATGACCAAGCCACCACCGGAAGCCCCCTGGTCTTTCCTGTGGGAACAAAGGGGGTGCCACAGGCCTCCATCCCACCCCTCCTCCTTCCTCCTTCCATCCCATTTCCTTCCCCTTTCCCCTCTACCCCTCCCTCCCAACTGCTCCTCAACAACATCATACAATGTAAAGAAATAATATGATTAAAAAAACAAGCAATCAGGGCCGGCCCGGTGGCGCACTGGAGAGTGTGCCGCTTGGGAGTGTGGCGGCGCTCCCGCCGAGGGTTCGGATCCCATGTGGAGACCGGTTCCTGCTCACTGGCTGAGTGTGGTGCGGGCGCAACACCGAGGGTTGCAATCCCGTTGCCGGTCCCCAGTATGGGCGCGACACCGAGGGTTGTGATTCCGTTACCGGTCAGTAAAAAAGACAAAAAGGATTAAAAAAAAAAAAAAAGCAAACAAAATTAATTAATTAATTAATTAATTAACAGTTGGGAAAGGGCAGGCAGTGTGGAATTGCTTA
>NW_007869778.1:0-591 GCF_000696425.1 Galeopterus variegatus
TTCTGGTTTACTTTGTTGCGTATCTCTGTAGTTTTCTGAACTGATACTTACTTTTGTTCTTATTGATGTGTTTAGTCCTATGAATTTTCTTCTGATCACTGCTTTAAATATATCTCACAGATTTGACATGTAGTTTTCATTACTATATGTTTCTGGAAATTCTGTAATTTGCATTTCCCCTTTCACCCAAGAGTTGTTTGATAAAAGTTTTCCAGGTGGAAGGGTCTTTCTCTTTTAGGATTTTGTTAATAAACTCTAGTTTTATTGTATTGTAATCAGAAAAATTTATCTGTGATATTTTATTTTTACCTATGTAAACTTGAGAAAAAGGTGTATTCTCTATTATCAGAACATCTTGCTTGGTATGTGTCTATAGATCATTCTTATGATTTTGTTTAGGCCTTCCATATCCTCAGTAATTTTTGTCAACTCGATCCGTCCTGGACTCCAAGTGATGTATTGAATTCTCCTGTAGGTACCTATCTATATCTCCTGATATCTCTTGTTATTTTTGCTTCATAAAAGTGGTTGTTGTGTTAATTGATATTACATATTAGTAACAATTACATCGTCATCATGAATTATGTTTTT
>NW_007869779.1:0-591 GCF_000696425.1 Galeopterus variegatus
ATCTCAAGAAGTGGAAAACAATCTCTAAAAATCATTCAGTTAGTAGTTAAAAAAAAAAAAAAAAGGAAAAATTTTATGGGAAAACTTCGTTATTAAAGTTGGATGACAAATCTACCTGAGTTCATTAAGCTATTTTATCTAATTCTTTATATGTTTTAAATTTGTTTAATATTGACATAGTCCAACCCTCTTATTTTGCAGCTAGAAAATAAGCCCCAGAGTCATACAATTATAAACCGGGGGTCAGAAAACCATGACCCATGAGCCCAATGCTGCTACAGCCTGCTTTTATAGTCACTGCAGGCTATTAATGGTGTTTACATTTTTTAAGGTTTGTTTAAAAAACCAAAGCTTAAAATATCAACTATTTGGCCTTTTACAGAAAAAGTTTGCTGACCCCAATTCTGATTCCTTAATCTAGCACTCTAATCCACAGTTTTTTTAAAGAAAATTCCCTGTAATGGAGAAAAATGTTTAAGCTTCCTTAAAGGGAGTAGTTGCATCCCTCTTTGTCCTGCCCACTTATGCCAACTTGAGCACTGAGCCCTCATTCATTCATTTATTAATCCATCTATTGATTCTACAAAAAGA
>NW_007869780.1:0-591 GCF_000696425.1 Galeopterus variegatus
CCAGCTTGGCAGTCATTGCTTTTTAATAATTGTAAATTGGTCGATTGTGGGAGAGGGTGACGCTGGGAACCATCTATTTTGCTATCTGGATCAGAAGTCTGACTTTCACTTATGGTGTGCCTATTATTATACAGTTTTGTATTTGACTGATCGCCCCAGGCCTTGTTTCCATTAATAGGGATCAGTGAGCCGGTGGGAAAGATGTGAACTTGGACTCCCTGGAATTGCACAGCTCAGGGTCACCGAGCCCACCCTGGGTTCCACACTCACTTACTTCCCCTAACCGACTTTAGGCACTGAGGTGGCTTTGGGGGTGGGGGTGGCTGTGAGGAAAAGAAACATTAGGACAAAATCCCTAGGGCCAAAAGGAGGTGCTCTTCTTCCTAGCCAAGAGTGGACTGACCATCAATGCAGGGGGCTGGTCATCACTGAGGAAGGCTGTTCTGAAAATCTTTGGCAATAAGAACTAACTAGACGTGGGCCACCACACAGCCAAACTGCGCTGTTGTTGCAAAATAAAACTCTCTACCTCTCTACCTGCTGGGGTGGGCTTTCCCTGCCAATGACAGACACATGGAATTTCAGGACCTC
>NW_007869781.1:0-591 GCF_000696425.1 Galeopterus variegatus
GCATCTATAGAGATGATCATATGGTTTTTGTGTGTGATTTTATTTAAGTTGTGCATCACATTTATTGATTTGCTTATGTTGAACCAACCCTGCATCCCTGAAATGAGTCCCACTTTATCATGGTGTATAATTTTATGTATGTGTTGTTGTGTTCTATGGAAAGAAATAATTAAGATCAGAGCAGAACTAAATGAAATAGAAACCCCCAAAATGATACAACAGATCACCGAAACAAAAAGTTTTTTTTGAAAAGATAAATAAAATTTACATACCATTAGCAAGGCTAACTAAAAAAAGAAGAGAGAAGACACAAATAACAAAAATTAGAAATTAAAAATGTTATATTATTACCAGTACTTCAGAAATACAAGGAACCATTGGAGACTACTATAAATGACTATGCACCAACAAATTTGAAAATCTGGATGAAATGGATAAATTTTTGGACACTCACACACTACTGAGATTGAGCCAAGAAGGTATAGAAAATATGAACCTACAACAATCAAAGAGATTGAAGCTGTTATCATCATTCTCCCAACTAAGAAATGCCCAATACTGGATAGCTTCATTGCAGAATTCTACCAAATA
>NW_007869782.1:0-591 GCF_000696425.1 Galeopterus variegatus
CCTTTACCTTTAATCCACTCATTTTTTTCTGCCTAGTCCGACCTCTAGTTTGTCATCTTCATTTTTTTCCCACAATATGGGATCCCTGCTTTGTTCCAGGTCTGGCTCTAACTTGACCTTCCACAAGAAGTCTCTCTGGAGCCTAGACCCACACTCCCTCCAGTCCCTGACCGCTGATCCCCACCCTGTACTTCTCCACACTCTTGTATTCAGTTCACTGCCACAGTTCATTTATGCCTGTAACATATGCCTGTGCGATTGTTCTGTAGTTGACTTATCAGTGTTTGCTGTGGATGAAAAGCTACATAATGTCTATTTGCCCTTAAATTGTTTCAGGGGATCAATAAAATCAAAACTGTTTTGATAACATTACTAGGATATTATTTG
This sequence comes from Galeopterus variegatus, assembly GCF_000696425.1. NCBI lineage: Eukaryota > Metazoa > Chordata > Mammalia > Dermoptera > Cynocephalidae > Galeopterus > Galeopterus variegatus. The sequence continues at coordinate 388 of NW_007869782.1, forward strand.
CCCTTTTCACACATTCTCTCATGAATTTACAGTGGAGTTTTCCAGAGTCTAGAGCATGTGTGATATTGCAACAGATTGAATGCAGTAGATAGGGGACTCTATCAGTTTGCTATTAAGCCAGATGTTAAAGAGATTTGCAAGAGTGTAAAACAATACTGCTTTTCTTACTAGTTTTTTCATTTATTAAATAAATATTCTAGGGGC
>NW_007869783.1:0-591 GCF_000696425.1 Galeopterus variegatus
TATTTCAATGGGTAAAAGGAAAGTGGTTAACCAGTGTTGGTGTGGATTACAGTTCTGCAGTTCTGGGTTTGACTCAGAACATAGGTTCTCACCTTCCCATATGTTCTCATTTCAGGACCAGTTGGAAGGGACACTCACTTAGCCATTCTCCAAGTTGAAGGCATAAGCACATAGGGAAAAAATTCAAACCACAAAGAATCATTTAAATCTTTTTCTATAGTTTGCAAGACTTTCACACACTTTGTATTATTCCAGACAATAACATGGGAATTATCCTCTTTCTGCCTAAGAGGAAGCATGGCAAAGACAAAGAGAAGACTAACAGTGTTTTACAAATAAAACAAGCTGTGATACACCCAAAACTCATGCCATCCACGAGAAAATTTTTTTTGAAATTTGAAGACCAAAAAACATTCTTGAATGTAATACAAAAGAATAGCTTTATGACCTGAAGCACAGATAAATACAATCTAAACAATTACAAAACAAGTAGGAGTATAATTGTCTAAGTTAAAATTCAAATTTGTTGTTTACCCAAGGACAGTAAGTCCTTAATGCGTATATATATTCAAGGTGTATAACTCACAAAGG
>NW_007869784.1:0-591 GCF_000696425.1 Galeopterus variegatus
AAGAGCATATTCTTTAGGTCAGTTTTTCTAAAAATGAATGGGTATAAAAAGCACCTGGGGAGCCTGTTAACCATGCAGATTCCTGGATGCTGCCCTTAGGGTTTATGACATCTTAAGTCTGGGGTGATTCCTGGAAATTTTTATGGTAACAAACTCCTCAGGTGATTCTGTTGTAAGTTGACTGCAGATGACATTGAGATTTTCAAAAAAAGCACATTTGCTTGGGAGTGCTGGCTTTCAGCAAAAGTGGGTTTGTTACCCAATTAGGCTCTTGGGTCCCAAAGTCATAGAATGCTAGGTACAATGCACCTGGCAGTAAAGCAAGCAGCACTTTATTAAAAGAGGAGATAGACTTATGCATAAGGGGAGTAGCTACAGGAAAGCTAGCTGCCCACCCCCTCCCCCATCAGGGGAGCTGTTCAAGGTCTTTTATAGGGAAAGGGGTTAAGGAGTGTAGGCCAACATCATCATTCTGAGCTTCTGGAGGTGGTCCATTCTGTTCTTCCTGGTTGCGACATGGGTGAATGCTCAGTTACAGCTCTGCTTCTTCCGCCTGCTCAGTAGGTCCAAGATGGTGATGGTGTTCGTTAT
>NW_007869785.1:0-591 GCF_000696425.1 Galeopterus variegatus
AAAAAAAAAAAGAAAAGTTACAGGCCCTGGGAGAGTGGTGTCAGCCCTTGGGACACCAGCCAGATGTTGGTGCTCACAAACTGGGAGACACAATGTCCTTTACTGTTACCATTCATAATGCCGTTTGCGTTCTTTAATCATCAACTAAAATTATTTCACTTTCAAGGTCTAGGACGGTCTGGGCTGGGGTGGAGGAGGGCCTGGCGGTGGCAGGGTAAGTGTCACAGCGAGCGGGCCTCCTCCAGGCGGAGGGCACAGGACAGCGGAGCGCGGGGTGGAGGGGTGCGTCGCCCTGTTTTCTGGGCTGTCAGTCTCCTCGCGTCTCCAGCTGGCCAGGTAGGGACGCCCCCTCCCACGCAGCGCGGTGCGGGCGGGCGGGGAGGAGGGGCTGGGCTCCTAGCGCCCGCCCCTCCATCTATCACATGGCCGGAGAGCCACAAAAACAACAGCTTTGGCCGAGACCGTGACTTCTGGGCAGGGAACCCGGGGCTCTGGCAGCCAGCCCCCTCCCCATGGAGGACAGTTTCCTGGAATCTTTTGGGAGGCTGAGCCTCCGGCAGCAGCAGCCGCCGTCTCGGCCGCCGCCCCCCC
>NW_007869786.1:0-591 GCF_000696425.1 Galeopterus variegatus
CTCAGGCTGCTTCTACTCATGGCAGAAAAGCAGCAGGCAGCTGGTGGGTACAAGCAGATCATATGGTGAGAGAGGAAGCAAGAAAGAGAGAGAGAAAGTACCAGGGTCTTTTTAAGCAACGAGCTCTTGTGGGAACTAATAGAGTGAGAACTCACTCATTAATCCCCCCTCCCCAAGGGAAAGCATTAATCCATTCATGAGGGATCTGCCCCCATGACTCAATCAGTTTCCAACACTGCCACATTAGAGACCAAATTTCCACATGAGTTTTGGAGGGGACAACACATCCAAACTCCATCACAGTTTTAAGTCATATATGAATACTGAAGGCCACCACCTCCCTTCCCTGACTGGCCCCAGGACTAACACTGTATTGCTGAACCTCTCCCAGCTTCACTTATATCTAATGCTAGAGGATGATAACTAAGATTTTGTGTATTTGAAGGCCACTGGAAGGTTCCAGGTTCACATGAGGAAGAGAGATGTCCTAGACAGCACTCTGAGCAGTCGTACCTCTTCTCCACGTAAATTATTTTCAAAGATCTCAATTGCAATCCCCTACCTCACAAAAGATGGTGCTCTTATGGTATT
>NW_007869787.1:0-591 GCF_000696425.1 Galeopterus variegatus
TGGGATGACATATTCAAAATAATAAAAGAAAAATATTGCCAGCCAAGAAAACTATACCCAGGCAAGGCTGTCTTTCAGAAATGAGGGAGAAAAGACAGAAATCTGAGGGAGAAACAGTGTACTTTCCAGACAAACAAAAACCACAGGAGTTCACCACCACACAACCAGCCCTGCAAAAAATCTTCAAGGGAGTCCTGCATCTGGAGTCCAAAAAATGACACTCACTCATCTTACCAGCTATCGTTTTTTTCAAACTCTCTATTTTTTCATAACTCAGTCTTGGTAGGTGGTGTGTTTCTAGGAATTTATTCATTTCATCTAGATGATCTAATTTTTTAACCAACAATTATTCATAGTATTCTCTTATAACTCTTTTGATTCCTGTAAATTTGGTCATAGTGATCCCTCTTTCATTTCTGATTTTAGTTATTTGAGTCTTCTCTCTTTTTTCTTGGTCCACTTAGGTAAAGGTTTGTCATTTTTGTGGATCTCATCAAAGTAACAACTTTTGGTTTCATTGATTTTCTGTATATTTTTATTTTCTATTTCTTTTTTCTATGCTCTAATTTTTACTCTTTACTTTCTTTGCTA
>NW_007869788.1:0-591 GCF_000696425.1 Galeopterus variegatus
ATTTTTAGGAATAATATAAATTGGAAAAGGCCATCAGTGCTCAACCTGCAGACCATAAGGTCTTCAGAACTGTTTTTATTTGGTTACATACTTTATTTGGTTACACATAATACCTGAGTATTATGGTATCCAAAGCAAAATGGGACTTTTTGCTAGTTTATCAGGGCATGCATATATATATAAAGTTGCATTCCACATTTCCACTCACAGGATGCTAAATTTGTAAAAATTACTGTGCTGTTTCTTTTTTCCACACTCTGCCAGAAAAGATAACCAAAAGAAAGAAAAACACAAAAACAAAACTGTGCTTCTGTGTTATTAATCACCACAGCTCATGCCCTGTGCTTTTATCCATGTGCATCTTACCTTTCAAAATAGTGTATTGCTATTTATAAATAAGTACGCTGGGTGCAGAGTATTTTTTAATATCCTTTATTTGGTGGTTAAATTCTGAAAGTAAATACAACATTAGGAGTTACTTTATAATATTGGGAGGAAACTTGTGGTTTCTTTAGGAAAACCGAGTATTTTCAAAAACATTGAATTTAAATGGATATTTTCAATATAAGTTTTTATATAAAAGACACTGAG
>NW_007869789.1:0-591 GCF_000696425.1 Galeopterus variegatus
TGGGGGACATAGAGTGGCCCACTTTGGCTATAGAACAGGATATGTGTAGCTGTATTAGTCTATTTCTGTTGCTTATAACAAAATACACGGAACTGGGTAATTTATAAGAAAACAAATGTATTGCTTACGGTTTTGGAGGCTGGAAAGTCCAAAGTTCAGGGAACACATCTGGTGAGTCTTCTTCAGTGTTGGCTTTACAGCAATGTGGGGGTCTCACAGGGCGGAAAACAATTGGAGCAGAGACAGACTAACCTCTCATGTGCTCTTCTTTTAAAGCACCTAGAACCACACCCCTGACTACCATCATTAATCCATTCACTACAGTATGGTCCTACAATCTAATCACCTCTTTAAGACCCCGTCTTTCCATTACCATGGAAAGAGATTGGAGGGGTGGGGCAGGGAGGCATCCAATCTGCAGCAGTGGTGGATTTGTAAGAGATGAGAATGAAAAAGTGACTGTTCTGGCATCAGTTTGGGAAGGCCTTAAGTGACAGGATGAATTTAGAATGTACGAGGGTGCTTCAAAAAGTTCATGGAAAAATAGAATGAAAAGATAATACAAATCCCTCCAAGAACTTTTTTTTTTTT
>NW_007869790.1:0-591 GCF_000696425.1 Galeopterus variegatus
GGCCAAGAGCCTCGTCCATGCCACTCCCCCCCCAACACACAAGCAAGCAGCCCAGTGATGACCAGCAAGCTTCAGCAAGAAGGGCCCCCAGGTTCCTGAGCTGGGGTGGTGGGGGGCAAGAGCTATTGCCACACCCCCTAGACATCTGCACCCAGCTCGGCAATGACCAAGCCAATGCTGGAAGCCCAACAGTCTCCCCTGTGGGAATGAGGGGGGTGCCACAGGCCTCAATCCCACCCCTCCTCTTTCCTCCTTCTTCCATCCCATTCCCTTCCCCTTTCCCCTCTCCCCCTCCCTCCAAACTACTCTACAACAACATCGTAGAATGTAAAAAATAATATTAATACAATTTTAAAATATATATATATACATATTTCATCAATTATCTTCATTTTTTTCTCAAGCAAATTACTTTTATTTTCCCTGAAAGGACTTTGTTAATGTGAAGTTACTGCACTCTACTTATCTATATATTAAAATATTCTCTTTCTTAAATTCATTCTCTCCTTTGAATTAGAACTCAAAAATAGAAGTACTTACTTTGCCAAATTGATATTTATGTTTACTTTATAAGTAAGTTGTTCAATTCTT
>NW_007869791.1:0-591 GCF_000696425.1 Galeopterus variegatus
GTCCATGATTCACCACAGATCATCTGCACTCTTCTTTTATTTACGTGAGCCTTGGGAAAGGTGATCAGTAATTATTTCCAAAATGAATAAAAACAAAGACTAGTTCTTTAAAATAACTACACCGATCACATGCAGATGGCACTTCCACCTCATGAGCTCATGGTCTTCTCAGAGCCTTCATTCGAGGAAGCTCCCCTACTTTCATCACATGCAGCCCCTCTGGCTGTGGCCCTTGTTTCTCAGAAATTCACAAATTACACGTCAGGACTTGAATCTGTGCTTCAGCAACTGGCCCTATATGAGGCTAAAATGGGCAAAAAGTAACAGTTTCTGAGGAATGGGTATTTTGTGTTTCTGGATTGAAAGTTCCAAATTATCAGTGAACTGGCTGGTTTTTATCCAGATTGACTGGTTGCTTTTGGCGCTGTGTGTATACACCGTGCTCCCTGAGTGCTCCCTTCCTCTCACCTTGCTTGACATCCTGTGAACTCATGGCTGTCTTTGGTTCTCCTTATTTCAAGTAATGGTTATCGGTGGTGGAGCTGGCTAGCTGACCGCTGAAATATGTGGTCCCTATCCCTGGAAGGGAGT
>NW_007869792.1:0-591 GCF_000696425.1 Galeopterus variegatus
TTATTGGGTAAAAGGTAGGGCAGCTAGTTAAGCTTGCTGTGAAAAAGCCCATTCTGCTCTTCTTGTTGGGGTATGGGGCCACTAGGCAGGTCTGCAGTAAAGGGGCCCCTCCAGGTGCTTTTGTACACAAAAAGTTTCAGTAATAATTTAAAACTTTTTTATGATGTTTTCTTCTTCAAGAGAGGATTTCCTGTGTTTCTGGCTGGCACCTAGAACCTAAGAAGTAAAAGTTCCAGATAACCTTCACCCAATCAAATAATTAGATGGTTCAAACTTGGCTTGAGTTACTCTGAAGGCTACTGTATTTTCTATTCACCCCTACTCCAAGAATGCGACACTTTGTGGTCTCAAATAAAAGGCTATTTGATTTTTCTTATTGGTAGACCTTCAATTTCATTGTTGTCCCTCAGGGTTAACCATCCATAGAAATTTCCACCCGGTTTTTCTTGTTTTCATTTGTGGCTTTAAAGATTATTCTGTATCTTTGTAGAGAAGAGACCCCTTATTCCATATCTTTAGAGGGAAGAGATCCCAAATGCAGGGGTTAGCTACCTCACATTTCTTCAAAATATTGGCCCCACAGGTCTTCCA
>NW_007869793.1:0-591 GCF_000696425.1 Galeopterus variegatus
ATAAAAAAGAATGAAGCAGAACTCCTGGAACTGAAAGACTCATTCAACAAAGTAAAAAAAACTACAATTGAGAGTATAAACAGCAAGTGGAAGAAGGAATTTCTGATCTTGAAGATAGTCTTTTCAAAATAACCCAAGGGTACAGAAAAGAAAGAAAGAAAAGAGAGAAAAGGGAAGAAAGGAAGGAAGGAAGAATTTTTTTTTAAAAGAAGAAAATCTAAGAGACTTAGCAGACAACTTTAAGCCCACAAACATCTCTGGGTGTTCCAGAGGAGGAGAAGAAAGGAAAAGGCATTGAAAACATATTCAATGAAATAACAATGGAAAACTTCCCAGGTATTGGCAGAGATAAGGACTTCCAGATTCAAGAGGTTCAAAGATCCCCAAACAGATTCAATCCAAAAAGGTCCTCTCCCAGACACACTGTAGTCAAACTGTCAAAAGTCAAAAACAAAGAGAGAATCCAAAAAAAAGCAAGAAAAAAGCATCAAGTTGCCTAACCTATAAGGGAGCCCCCCTCAGACTTCTCACCAGAAATCCTACAGGCCAGAAAAAATGGGATGATATATTTAAAGTACTAAAAGAAAAAAC
>NW_007869794.1:0-591 GCF_000696425.1 Galeopterus variegatus
AGCAGTGAAGGAGTCAAGGAGAGCTTGAAGGTTTCACAAGTCGGGTGGCCAGTACCTAAGACTTATGCCTTCCTTGGACCTCAGGGAGGTGATAGCATTAACCCCCTTGTTTAAATCTGGCCATCCTGTGCTGGCTTCCATGCATGGGGCCCAGGGTCTAGCCTCCTTGAGTGTGCCCCACAACTGCCAATCAGAGTGGATGCCCAGCCAATCATAATGAACATTCAACCAGTCAGAATAGACTCCCAACAGGTTAGAAGTGACACTCAGCCAATCAGAGCCAACACTCACCATTAACATGGGTCCCGGCGTTTGCACTGGTTGAATAGCTCTAGCTGGGGCAAACGCAGACCTAAACCCAGACCTGAGGTCAGTGAGCTTGGACTTCAGCTGCCAGCCTCCGTTTCTGCATCTCTTCCTTCCCACCCATCCTTTATCTCAGCAACCCAATGCCTTCGGGTGGCCCAGTGCTCTTGGCTTCAGATTCTCACTGACCAGTCATTTACATCGTAGTATAAATTTAAGATGCTAAATCATCTGAACAATGAACTTCATCTCTGACTGTGGAAGAAAAGGCAGATCCCATGAAAA
>NW_007869795.1:0-591 GCF_000696425.1 Galeopterus variegatus
AGGTTATTTGTGTATTTATTTATTTATTTTTAGCTCTCACAAATAAGTGAGAACATGTGATCTTTCTCTTTCTTTGACTGAATCATTTCACTCAATATAATTCTTTCTAGGTCCATCCATGTTGCAAATGGCAGTATTAAATTTCCTATTTGTGGCATGGAGTGATAATGATAATAATCTCACAGAGACTTCTATGCAAGGAGAAATGAGATAAAAAATAAAAAGACTGGATTCCTCCCCAAACCTCAGCTGCTTTAAGTCAATGTCTTGATGAGAAGTGGCATCATCCATGTAGTTTTTCAAGTCAATGGCTTAAGAATTATTCTGAATTTCTTACTTCTTTCCCCTTCTTGATGGTTGCAGTCTAGTTGCCCTTCCTATGATTCATCTCTCTGCACTCTCCTTGCCATTCCCTTAATTCAATTGCTTGTCATTTTTTCCCTGGGGAATGGAATGCATTTTTAGTTAATTCTAAACTAGTCTTTAGTCTTAATTAAGACTACTCTCCACATCATTTCCAGATTCAACTCGATTAAATCTATTCTCTGCATCTGTTTCATCCAGTTCTTTTAAAAATATAATTATGTTCAT
>NW_007869796.1:0-591 GCF_000696425.1 Galeopterus variegatus
TCTCTTTCTGTGCCTGGCTTATTTCACTTAACATAATTTTCTCCAAGCTCATCCACGTTGCTGTGAATGGCAGAAGTTCATTCTTTTTATGGCAGAGTAGTATTCCATTGTGTAGATATACCACGTTTTCCTTATCCAGTCATCTGTCGGTGGACGTTTAGGTTGTTTCCAACTCTTGGCTATTGTCAATAGAGCTGTGATGAACATGGGAGTGCAGGTGTCCCTTCCACGTGATGATATCCATTCCTTTGGGTGTACACCCAGCAGTGGAATTGCTGGATCGTATGGCAGTTCTATCTGTAGTTGTTTGAGGAAACTCCATACCGTTTTCCATAGTGGCTGCACTAATTTACAGTCCCACCCACAGTGTAGGAGAGGACCCCTTTCTCCACATCCTCACCAGTATTTGTTATTCTCTTTTTGATAATGGCCAGTCTAACTGGGATGAGATGATATTTCAATGTGGTTTTGATTTGCATTTCCCTAATAGTGATGTTGAGCATTTTTTCATGTGTCTGATGACCATTGTGTATCTTCCTTTGAGAAATGCCTATTCAGCCCCTTTGGCCATTCTTTAATCAGATGTTTTTT
>NW_007869797.1:0-591 GCF_000696425.1 Galeopterus variegatus
AAAACTGATCCTACATGAACTTGGATAAAATCATATCTTTGACACTGTTGAACTTTATTTTCATTGTTCAAGAAATGTGTCTCTGCAAAACTAGTCACCTCGCAAGTACTCATTAGGCCCCTCATTATCTACCTGTTTCTTTCCCATTACTTTTTTTTTAAGTCATTCATCCACAGGTGGGCATTGTGATTAGAAATTTCTTAGAAACTTTAACAATCAATCAATGATGTAAGAGATAAACACCTAAGAACAAGAAGGATAGTTTCACTTGTCAAACAACTTATTCTCTTATGAGGAAAAGGTTATTTCCCTTTTAATAGATTGCAACATCAGGAACTGAATAGTTTTGTTATTTTTAAGCATAATTAACTGCCTAAATATTACCGGTCTTGGGCAATCCTCTTATTTGTAGTGCTGGCTTGAATACTTCATAAATGTAAGCTAGAGACATTTAAGATATTCTCAGAAACTCTAAAATATATTTTACATTTATTTTAACTTATTTGATTTTGACTCAAAATAAACTATGACTAAGTATATAGCTGAGAAAATCAAGAAAATGTTTTCTTGTTTCAAAAATTTGTAGGGGGC
>NW_007869798.1:0-591 GCF_000696425.1 Galeopterus variegatus
CGGCCTTGCTGCAGCTTCAGAGACCTGGCACTGCTGCTACCTCTGCTGCAGTACTTTTTTTCCTGGCTCTTCATGCACTGGCAACTTCCATCCTGCAAGTGAAGCTTGCCCATCACCTAGTCCTCCTGGTCCCGATCTAAAGACACTGTCTTTTCCCCAACTCACTGACCATCACCCTGCAATGGCAGTACCATTCATTATGAGAAATGATCCTATTTATGTCCTATTTCCTCTGATAAATGGGTTCCATAGGTGTGCCTTTCTGTCTCATTGACTGCTGGAGATCTCGTACATAGAACAGGGACTGCTGAAAAAGAGTTTATTAAATGAATGCTGTTGAGAGATTAAAAATGTTAATGACTTGTCAAACCTTTATTGGATTATGTGAATGGTAAAAGAAGAGAACACACACATATCCACCTTTTTTGAAAGTTTTCATCAACCTTGCATACCTTTTAATAATATATAGATAGTTGAATGTTTAGGGAGAGTGATACTCACATTTACTCTTGCCTTATGACTTTGAATAGTTCTTGTAGAAGCCTTGAATCTAAAGAGGAAAAAAGTGAGAAAGTATTGAACTGGGGAGTA
>NW_007869799.1:0-591 GCF_000696425.1 Galeopterus variegatus
TTGGTGTAGATAATTCTAAGTAGCTAGAAGATCATGGGCAAAGATCCCAAGACAGGAATACCTTTAATTTGTTTTGTTAAAGAAAAAGATATCTAGAGGTTGAAGAGTGAAGCCAACAGTGGTCTAAGATGCATGAAGAGACGTAGATGGGCCAGGTCTTATAAGGTTTTTTGACTGTGAAAAAGATTTTGTACTTTATTTAAAGAGCAATGAAAAGCCATTGGAGTGTTTTTTCAACAAGGACTTATGCAATGTAGATGTTTGTAGAAGAGTAGTTTGGTTTCTCTTGGAAGAATACATTTTTAAGGGGCAAATGCAAAAACAGTGAGACCAGTTAGTAAATCATTACAATCGCCAAGGAACAAATGATGATGTTATGAATTAAGACTGTGGCACTGCATAGATGAAAAGTGGGAAGATGGATAAACTGAGTAAATAAATGAGCCGGGACCCTAAGCTCACACCAGAGGCTGAGGATCTTCAATCTAAGTCTCTATATCACAAGGGCACAGAGAGCTGAACATGTCAAAGGATCAGAGTTCCTTTGGGAAATCATTTGCCAAAAGCCTCAGGCATAAATATTCCCCTCTG
>NW_007869800.1:0-591 GCF_000696425.1 Galeopterus variegatus
GAATAACATACTAATTTTTAAAAAAAACTTTTTAATTTAAAATTTTAGGAAGAAAATCTACGCAATTTACCATGCAGGTAAACCTAGAAATTAGAATCTAAAAAAAGGCAAAATGTAAATCTTTTTACGCATTTTATTTTCTATGTGTTTCAATATTTCACACACATTCTAAATCACAGCTGCATGTAAATACAAAAATGTTTGACATTCTGGGGCTATTTCAGTAATTTCTCAGTTTTTTTTTTCTGCAATTTATGTCCTAATTAAGGTGGAAGCTTAATAATCAGATATATAATTGGCTTTATATTTAGAGTCCTATTATTTTTCTAAAAAAAAGTATTTTTTTTCTTTTCTTCTATTTTATAGCTTACTATTTTTCAAAAAGGGAAAAACCAAGGCACATGAGTATTAGATTAAGTTTTTAAAAATTCTAGTTCATAAAACTTTAATGCTTGAAAAACATTAGAATTTCCTCATGTTCATGTAGCATTCTAGGCAAAAGTAGACGTCAGAAGCAAGGCTCTGTCCCGTGAAATTATGCACATACACAGGGTAAGAGATGCTCTGTTATCTCTGTGATCTCCAGATCAC
>NW_007869801.1:0-591 GCF_000696425.1 Galeopterus variegatus
AAATTTATCCATTTCCTCCAGATTTTCAAATTTGTTGGCATATAGTTGTTTATAGTAGACTTGAATGATTCCTTGTATTTCAGATGTATCAGTTGTAATATTGCCTTTTTTCTTTCTTTCTTTCTTTTTTTCCTTTTTTGTCTTTTTTACTGACCAGTAACAGGATTGCAACCCTCGGTGTCGCGCCCGTACCGGGGACCGGCAATGGGATCGCAACCCTCGGTGTTGTGCTCGCACCGCACTCAGCCAGTGAGCGGGAACCGGTCTCCACATGGGATCCACACCCTCGGCGGGAGTGCTGCCGCGCTCCCAAGCGGCGCACTCTCCAGTGCACCACCGGGCCAGCCCTGCCTTTTTCATTTCTAATTTTTGTTATTTGGATCTTCTCTCTTCTTTTTTGTTAGACATGCTAATGGTTTATCAATTTTATTTATCTTTTCAAAAAACAACCTTTTTGATTCATCGATCTTTTGTATTGGTTTTTGGGTTTCAACTTCATTAAGTTCTGCTCTGATCTTAATGATTTCTTTCTTTGGGTTTGGATTGTTCTTGTTTTTCTAGTTCTTTAAGGTTAAGTATTAGGTTGTTCAC
>NW_007869802.1:0-591 GCF_000696425.1 Galeopterus variegatus
TCTTCTTTCAGGTCCTGTATACTTTTCCTTGTTTCATTGTGTTGTCTAGCTGAGTTTTCTTTTATCTCATTTAGTTCCCTTAGAATTATCACTCAAAATTCCCTGTCAGACATTTCAAGGGCTTCTTGTTCTATAGGATCTAGAGCTTGAGAGTTATTACCCTTTGGTGGTATACTTTCTTGATTTTTCATATTTCTGGTATCTTTCCTTTGATATTTACTCATTGTGGCAGGGGATTTCATGGTCCACTGGTTTGACAGTACTGTCTGGCTAGGATGCTGCTGGGGCTGCCAATTTGGCATGGCTGCCTCAGTGTCTGCTCAGTTGCCCACTGGTGCCTCAGGTGCATGGTCGCCTCGGGTCTTGGGCCTCTCTGAGGAGGCACTTCTCTTGTCAGCACGCACTTGGCTGGGCTTGGGATGGAGTCAGGAGGTGATGGGAAGGCTTACCTGCTGGCTCACAAGCTGGCACCAAAGGGCGCATGGTCTCCATGGATCTTGGCCCTTTCCAGCTGGGCACTTCTCTGATCAGCATGCACTCGGACGGGCATGTGACAAAGAACCATTAGGTTGATGAGAAGAAACTTCCTCA
>NW_007869803.1:0-297 GCF_000696425.1 Galeopterus variegatus
TGAAATCTTGATCTTTTCTTCTAGTTTTTTGAACATATTAATTATAGTTAATTAATTAATTCTTTTTTATTGTGGTAAAACTATGTAACATAAGAATTTCGATTTTAAGCATTTTAAAACATACACTTTTGTGGAATTAATTACAGTCACAATGCTATGTAACCACTGCCTATATCTATTTCCAAAACTTTTTATTATCCTAAACACAAACTCTGTACCCATTAAGCAGTAACTCTCATTATTACTTCCCCACCATTTCTACTAACCTCTAATCTACTTCTGTCTCTGATTTTTTTT
>NW_007869803.1:5931-6522 GCF_000696425.1 Galeopterus variegatus
GTTAAAATGCTGTCAGTCAGACCTAATTATGCCATAATAGCCAAAGCTGTGGTGTCATTATTGAGTATTTCTAGTTTCTAGTATTTCCACTATTATAGTATATTCATAGTTTGTTAGTCTAGGTACAATCAAGGGTTATTTTTTAATTCTATACAATGTTGCATAGTAACCCAGTTGACTTACCACTTAAGATTCCAGAAGGAGCAAAGGTAGAAAGTTAACCAGAAGTCAAATCATGCAGAAGGGAAAGCCTTTAAAAAAATTTTTTTTTAACACTTCCAACATGTATTGCTTTTGTGGTAGTAATGCTTTACTATTTTAAAGAAAACTTACTTCCTGTAAATTATGGTTACCTAGGCAATTATGTATGTTGTTATTAGTGTTAACGATGTTTGATCTTCAAGCATCAAGCTTTCAGAAATATGAAGTGATCAATAATAGATCTTAGATGAGATGATGATTATTTTTGTCATGGAATTTCAGTATAAAATCCAGATGTACTGTTCCCACTAGATGAATTTATAAGGTCAATGATATAGTAAGAAAGAAGATAGGGCTAAACATAGTTTTATTTTGTTCTTTCTTTTTTAT
>NW_007869804.1:0-591 GCF_000696425.1 Galeopterus variegatus
AATTAAATCAAAATCACTGGTAAAGGTAACTATAACAGATAAATAGAAAAGACAATATACATGTCATTTTTGCTTGTAACTCATTAAAAAAATTACATAAAGCAACAATAATAAATCTGTGTCAGAGGGCACACAATGTATAAAGATGCCATTTATATGGCAATAACATCATAAAGAAGTGGGGAGGAACAGAGCTATATCGGAGGAAAGGTTTTTATACTATTAAAATTATGTTGGTTTTAATAACAACTAGATTGTTAAAAATTAAGATGTTAATTAAGATGATTACCCAAGGCAATTATTAAGAATATAACACAATAATATTTAGTAGGAGAAACAGGGAATTAAAATGGTAGACTATAAAATATCTATTTAATTCAAAAGAAGGCAGTAATGGAGAGAGAAGCAAAAAAGACAGAAGATATGTAGACAACAAATAGTAATATGGAAGATGCAAATCCTACCTCATCAGTAATTATGTTAAATGTAACTGAACTAATTACACCAATAAAAAGGCAGAAATCTTCAGAATAGATTTTTTTTAAAGTCCCAAATATATACTCTCTGTAAGAGACACACGTTACATTCGAA
>NW_007869805.1:0-591 GCF_000696425.1 Galeopterus variegatus
TGGGGAAAGCAGAAGATCCCTGCCAATGAATGCAATAATCTGAGCATATATCAGGGTTTCAGTACAGAGATGAGTAATCAGGGGATCAGGATGGCAAAAGCAACAAATCTGACCAGATTGGAAAGTTCATGATGGAGACAAACAATCTGTAATTTTGTAGGTTTCATATGAACAATTTGGATGGACCAGAGTTCTTGCCTATTGACGTTAGGAAGGGCAGGAAGAAAAAAAACATGCTCCTGTCAGGATGGAGAAAAGCCTTTTCCTATTATTTTAGACTCTAAATTTACACAGATAAGTAACACTTCTATTTTGCATTGTTCTAAAGGTCCTAGTCAGGAAGAGTGGTCAATAAACTGAAATAAAAAAAAAAACATCTAGATGGAAATGGAGCAGGTAAAACCTTCTCTTTTATTTAGACCTAATAAATGAGTTTAGCAATGTTGTGAAGTACAACATCAGTATAATAATATGAATTGTATTTTTATACCCTAGCAGTGGACTACCCCAAAGTAAAATAATCAAGGAAACACTTTTGTTTATTCTTTATTCAAAAGACTGATATACTTTGGAATACTTTTAGGAAAAAAA
>NW_007869806.1:0-591 GCF_000696425.1 Galeopterus variegatus
AAAACTTCTTAAAGAAAACATAGGAGAAACACTTCAGGAAGTAGAACTGGGCACAGACTTCGTGAATATGACCCCAAATGTATGGGCAACCAAAGGAGAAATAAACAAATGGGATTATATCAAACTAAATAGCTTCTGCACAGCAAAGGAAACAATTGACAGAGTTAAAAGACAACCAACAGAGTGGGAGAAAATATTTGCAAAATATACATCTGACAAAGGATTAATATCCTGAATATACAAGGAAATTAAACAACTTTACAACAAAAAAACAAGTAACCCATTTAAAAAATGGGCAAAAGAGCTAAATAGACATTTCTCAAAGGAAGATATACAAATAGTCAACAGACACATGAAGAAATGCTCAGCATCACTCAGTATTCGGGAAATGCAAATTAAAACCATACTGAGATACCATCTCACCCCAGTTAGGATGGCTAATGTACAGAAGACTGTGGATGATAAATGCTAGCGAGGTTGCGGAGAAAAAGGAACCCTCATACATTGTTGGTGGGACTGCAAAATGGTGTAGCCTCTATGGAAAATGGTATGGAGGATCCTCAAACAGTTGCAGATAGATCTACCATATGA
>NW_007869807.1:0-591 GCF_000696425.1 Galeopterus variegatus
CCTTTCCTTGAGGTATCAAGGACATGGTTGTTCAATATCCACTAAGTTTTACTAGCTGCCACTCGGTTAGTAAATTGCATGCTGCTTTAAGGAGACATTGGAATTGTAAGGTATATTCACTCTTGCCTTTCGTAAACGAATTATCCATATTTTAAAAGTAAAGAGAAGGAAAAAATATCTCCGGGGTTGAAAAGACCTAACTTTGACCTGCCGCAGGCATGCAATTGCTAATCAAAAGCCACCTGTGATTTCCTTACCAGGATATGTCTCCTTTATTAGGGACACCCTTGCCAGAATGAATTGGATGTCCATTTCCTCTCCAGTGCTTGGCAGATCAGTTTCTGATCTGTGGAGACATCCTCACGTGGAGCACCATTTTGTTGCTTTGCCCCCCACGGATTTGTCACCCCACTTCCCCTGGGTGATGTAGCCACAAAGGATTACTCAAAGCCCATCTCTTCTGAGCAGTGAGAGATCCCAAAGTGGTTAATCTCCCCTGGAACCCTCAAGTGAGAAGCATCCCTTCCTTCGGAAATTAACCCCAAATTGGGGTTCTCTTCCTGCATTTATTTTCCAGACCAGGAAGTTACA
>NW_007869808.1:0-591 GCF_000696425.1 Galeopterus variegatus
ATTTAGGAGTCTGAACCACAATGATTGCTGCATGCTTGTCTCTGTATCTGTCTGTCTGTCTGTCTCGACCTATCTCAGCACCATCCTCAGCCAGTGAGCTAACCGGCCATCCCTATATAGGATCCGAATCTGTGGCCTTGGTGTTATCAGCACCGCACTCTCCCGAGTGAGCCACAGGCCGCCTCTTATCTCGACCTATCTCATCTGTCAGTCTATCCACATCATCTATCTATAATCTATCTAATCTATCAATTATCTAATCTATCGATACCATCTCTTTATGTATCTTCTCTATCTAAGCTATCACGTTTCTCATCTGTCTGTCTCTTCTCCATCATGATGAGAGTGGATACAGAGTTGAGATTTCAGTTTATGGATTCTCCACAAGCAGTTTCTCTTTTACAAAATCATCTGCTTCTCTTCAATGACATAGTTGCTCATTTCCTCCTTAAATCTCACATGCGAGCACCATCTATTCAATTGCTAGCTTTCTCGTTTTAAGTCACAACGCTCTTTTGTTTAAATTTAATGGAGCTTCCTTTCATTAAATTGGGTTTATTTTTGAATGATTCAAATTTCACATGTTTAGCT
>NW_007869809.1:0-591 GCF_000696425.1 Galeopterus variegatus
AATGATACTTCCTCCACTCTCTTAATTTTCTTTCCAGAGATTCTGATCTGATTGTGTTGGGGTGGAACTCTTTTAGAACTCCCATGGTGGATTTTAATGTGTGCCAGGGTTGAGCACCACTGGTTCTCAAACTTTGCTTCCTATTAGAATCACCTGGGGAGATTTTACAACTCCTGATGCCCCAGGCCACACTACCACCAATTAAATCAGAACCTCTGTGGGTGTGATCTAGGCATCAGCATTTTTTTAAGATCCCCAGGTGTTTCCAGCATGCAAGTAAAAGCTGAGAATCAGTGCTTAAAAGTCCCCTGCAGAGGAAAGAATACTAAAGGAAAAATACTTCCAGATTCTAGGCTCTGCTTTGCCATTAATTTGTGTGTGGCCTTAGACATACATGTCACTTTACTAATCTGGGCCTCAGTTTTCGCATCTGTAAATGACAGTCTTATTCCAGCCCTAATGCACATTCCTTTACGAATGTTAAAATGGCTTTACTAAAAAGGAGTAGAAGGCAAAGAGAGAGGGAGGACCAAGATGGTGACGGGTCTGGAGCGGCCGTGCCAGGAGACAGCGCGATCCTGTGAGCCGTGC
>NW_007869810.1:0-591 GCF_000696425.1 Galeopterus variegatus
ATATATATAAATATGTGAGAGGAGATTTATTAGGGGAATTGGCTCATGAGACTATGAAGGCTGAGGAGTCTCATGATAGGCTGTCTGCAAACTGGATGCTAAGTAGCATGGCTCAGTCCAAGTCTGAAAGCCTCAGAACCAGGGAAGCTGATGGTGTGATTCTCAGTCTGAGGCCAAAGGCCAGAGAGCTGGGAGTACCACTGGTCCAGGAACCCAAAGGTTGAAGAGTCTTGAGTTCAGATGTCCATGGACAGGAGAGAAGAGTGCGTCCCAGCTCCTGCAGAAATAGAGTGAGAGATTTGCCTTTTCCTCTATTTTTGTTCTCTCCAGGCCCCCAGTGGATTTGATGATGCTCGTCCGTAATGAGGGCAGATCTTTCTCACCTAGTCCACCCTCAGGCTCTCGTGCTAATCTCTTCTAGAAACACCTTCATAGACACACCCCAAAATAATTCTTTACCAGGTTTCCACATATTCCTTAATCTAGTCAAGTTGACACCTAAAATTAGCCATCACAGGCAGCAATGGGATGGTCAAATTGAAAAGGCCATGTGGCATCAGTGGGTAAAGTGGACTTTTTAGGGCAGCAGAG
>NW_007869811.1:0-591 GCF_000696425.1 Galeopterus variegatus
AATCAACAGAGTAACCATGATTCTTTCAGAAGGAGAGAAGAAATCTAGGGCAATTAGAGGGTGGAGGGGAGAGAGAAAGAGGGATGGGGAGAGACTGGACAAGGGGCATAAAGAATAATTACGATTTGTAATAATATATATGCTAGAAATATTGATTTGATCACCATATTTCAATGTTGAACCCCCAAAATATGTATAACCAATTTTGATTCAATAAAAATTTTTTAAAAAATAAAAAATAAAAAATAAAATAAAATATTCCAGATAAAAAGACAAAAAGATGAGGGTAACATAGGATGACAGATGAAATAAAACTGTCAAACATTGGAAATTGATCAATAGTGATAGGTACATGGAGGTTTATCGTACATTTCTCTGTATTTGGGGATTTGCTTGAAATTTTTCACAATAAAGTTATTTTTAAAAAAGAGAGTGCGCTTTGGCTCAAATCACAATCTCGGTTTTGCCATTAGCTGTGTTTTTTACTATTAGCCGTGTGATTTTAGATAAGATATTTTTCTTCCGTAATCCTTAGTTTTCACATGGGTAGAATGGTAATAATGATGGTACCTACCTCACTGGCCTTTTAAA
>NW_007869812.1:0-591 GCF_000696425.1 Galeopterus variegatus
GCCCGACTTGCCTATTTTGAGCCATCCTTGCATCCTTTGAATGAATCCTATTTGATCATGGTGTGTAATTTTTTCTTTATGTGTTGCCATATTCTGATTGCTAATATTTTGTTGAAAATTTTGGCATCAATGTTCATGAAGGATATTGGCCTGTAATTTTTAATTTTTGTTGTATAGTTATCTGGTTTTGATATCAGGGTGATGCTGGCCTCATAGAATGAATTTAGGAGAATCGCTTCTGTTTCAACTTTTTGGAAAAGTTTGAAGAGAAGTGGTATTATTTCTTCTTTAAGGTTTTGATAAAATTCAGTCATTTGGCCTTTTCTTTGTTGGAAGATTGCTGATTATTGCCTCAATTTCACTGCTTGTTATTGGTCTGTTCAATTTTCTGTTTCTTCTTGTTTCAGCTGAAAGTTTCTATTTGTCCAGAAATTTATCCATTTCCTTCAAGTTTTCATATTTATTGATGTACAGTTGTTTATAACAATCTCTGATGATTCTTCTTATTTCTGTGGTATCAATTGTAATGTCTCCCTTTTCATTTCTGATTTTCCTTATTTGGGTCTTCTCTCCATTATTTATTTATTTATT
>NW_007869813.1:0-591 GCF_000696425.1 Galeopterus variegatus
ACTCATGACGTAATGTCATGTACACTCAATAATTCTACTTTCATTATTTATTTTTTTAATTATTTTTTTTTGTCAGCTGGCTGGTACAAGGATTCCAAACCCTTGACCTTTGTGTTATCCACTTTTATTTTAAAAATTATGAACAAATGCATTACATGATGGAAGAAAATAAACTAAAATTTAAATATAGGTATTACTGGGGAATGATTTTTATTTTCTTCTTCATTTGTTTTACCAGTTTTCTGTAATATCTATAAAAGTGTAAATTACTTTTCTAACACAAAAATTAAGTCTCGGTTACACAAAAAATGAACTTAGGGCTGGCTGGTTAGCTCAGTTGGGTAGAGCATGGTGTTATTAACACCAAGGTCAAGGGTTCAGATCTCTGTACCAGCTGGCTGGCAAAAAACAAATACAAAAACAAATAGACCAACAAAAAAACGAACTTAAAAAAGAAAATAAAGCTGGTATCAGTTGTATTTTTATATTGATTTTTATAATTTTATTGAAGTATATGAATATATATACTGTAATTCTCATTTCAGAGTGTAAGACTAGTCTTTCTTTTCTTTTTTTTTTTTTTTTTTTGTC
>NW_007869814.1:0-591 GCF_000696425.1 Galeopterus variegatus
TTAGAATTATAATAGTCTATTATATTTGCTCCTAATTTTACTCATTCTGATTTTTTCCACCGTTTTGAATTTCCATGCTTGCTTATCTTATTTTCTTTCTGTATATAAAAATTCCTTTAGAAATTATTTAAGGGTATGCTTGCAAGCAGAAACTCTCTCATATTCATTATCTGATAATGTCTTTATTTCCCTTTCATTCCTGAAGAATATTTTTGCTGTATGTAGAATTCACAGCTGACAGTTCTTTCAGCAATTGAAAAACATGTGCCAATTGATTCTGCTCTCCATGTTTTCAGATAAGAAATATACTGTAATTTCAAATTGGTGTTCTTCTACAAGTAATATATAAATTTTCTCTGGCTACTTTCAAGATGTTTTTCATTGTCTGTAGTTTTCATAAGTCCAGTTATAAAGTGTCTGGATGTGGATTTCTTTCTATTTACCCTCACTAGGATCACTCAGCTTCTTGACTCCGTAGGTGGTTCACCAGATTTGTAAAGTTTCCTGTCATTATGTTTTCAAATAATTTATCAGTCCCATTGTGTTTCTCCTCTTCTTTTGAAACTACAGTGATGCAATATGTGTTTTTTT
>NW_007869815.1:0-591 GCF_000696425.1 Galeopterus variegatus
TAGCAATTACTTGACCTCACAGTAGCAGTGGCTCTGGAGAGAAAATAAACAAATTAGAAGTCAGTTCTAATATATAATTTTTAAAATAAATACCATGTGAGATTGATGAGGTGTAGGGAGAATGTGGTAAGTCACATAAGGGGAAAGAGGTGTCAATAATGACTGCTTTTTGTAGCTTGGTAGTGCTCCACAGTAGTGACCTTCAAACTGGGTTGTTTATGCCCCAGAGGTATTTAAAATCATTAAGCCCCGTTTTTTCCCTCCAGTTTTAGGGAGGAGGAGTCATAACTACATCTCACCCATTAGGAGATTACACTGGCACATTGCCCAGCTTGTAAAAAGCTCTTGTTGCAAACACAAAGAGGGCAAATATAAAGATTGTTGCTTGACTGACTTCTAATATCAATACAAAATATGTTTTAGTTAGAGATTTTCAATATTTCATGCTCAACAATATTAAAAAAGGAATTATGGAGTAATAAATAATTTAAACTATATTAATGACAACCATTATATAAGTTGTAAAATAAACTTAAAATAAATTCAAATATCAAGTTCAATTTCTCTAAGAATTCTTTTTCCATTCTTTTT
>NW_007869816.1:0-591 GCF_000696425.1 Galeopterus variegatus
ATGAATGTTAGTATTGTTTTTTCTATTTCTGTGAACAATGTCATTGGCATTTTGATGGGGAGTGCATTGAATCTGTAGATCCCTTTGGGTAGTATAGACATTTTCATGACATTAATTCTTCCAATCCATGAACATGGAATGTCTTTCCATCTTTTTCCTTTTTGATTTCTTTTACCAGTGTTTGTAGTTCCCATTGTAGAGATCTTTCACCTCCTTGGTTAAATTTATTCCTAAGTATTTTATTCTTTTGTTAGCTATTGTAAATATACTTGCTTCCTTGATTTCTTTTTCTGCCATTTTGTTGTTGGTATGTAAAAATGCTACGGATTTTTGTATATTGATTTTGTATCCTGCAATTTTACTGAATTCATTTATCAGTTCTAAGAGTTTTTTCATTGAGTCTTTAGGATCATGTCATCTGCAAACAGGGACAATTTGACTTCATCTTTTCCAATTGGTTTGGACTTTATTTCTTGGACTCTTACCCGAGTGCTCTGGCTAGTACTTTCAATACTGTGTTGAACAGGAGCGGTGAGAGTGGTCATCCTTGTCTTGCTCCTGTTCTTAAAGGAAAAGCTGAAAGCTTTTCCC
>NW_007869817.1:0-591 GCF_000696425.1 Galeopterus variegatus
TTCCTTCCTTCCTTCCTTCCTTCCTTCCTTCCTTCCTTTTTCTTTCTATCTTTTAGTAACATAGTTGACTGTACCTATCTGTGGACTACAGAGTTAAATATCATTACGTGTGTAGTATGTGATGCTCCAACCAGGATAATTAGTATATTCAACATTATACAATGTAATCATTTTTGTGGCCCTTTACCAATTTCTTGATGTTCTGTAAAAGGATATAATTTATACCCAGGTAATTTCACTAAAACCCTGTTTAACTTTTTCCCCTTCTCTACAAGGATGTGATTTAGTAAACACACCTGCATTCCTCTGCTCTGTTTCCTCCCTTTTTCTCTCCACTGTCCCTCTCTCCTCTCCATGACTCTTTCTTTCCTTTTTACTTTCTTTCCTCCTTTTTTCTTTCCTCCCTCCCTCCTTTCTTTCTTTCTTTCTATATTCAACCCTCATTAGAAATGTATTAAAACTGTTATAATTGTATTGATGCAATCACTTAGTCATATAATATGTTTTGATTAGATAATTGTTAAGATACTATCTTTTTTTTTTCCTTTTTGTCTTTTTTACTGACCGGTAACGGGATCACAACCCTCGGTG
>NW_007869818.1:0-591 GCF_000696425.1 Galeopterus variegatus
GCTCTCAGGATCACGCTGTCTCCTGGCACGGCCGCTCCAGACCCGTCGCCATCTTAATCTCGTAAGTCTTAATGGCTGGTATTTTTAGTCCTTTGACTTTGTTTTTCTCTTTTGATATTGTATTGGCTATTTGGGTTTTTTTACTTCTCGATATATATTTAGAATGTTTGTTGATATCCACAGAAGAACTTGCTGGAATTTTGCTTGGGCTTGCATTGAATCTGTAGATCAAGTTGGAAAGAACTGACATTTTGTCAATATTGAGTCTTTCTACCCATGAACATGAAGTATCTCTTCATTTATTTAGTTATTATTTGATTTCTTTCATCAGAGTTTTGTAGTTACCCAAATATAAATCTTGTACATGTTTTATGCGATTTACTCATTTGGGGGATGCTAATGTAAATGGTATTGTTTTTAATTTCAAATTCTAATTGTTCATTGCTGGTGTAAGGAAAGGGATTAACTTTCACATATTCAATTTTTATCCTGCAACCTTGCTGTAATCACTTGGCAGTTCAAGGTAATTTTTTTTTTTTTTGATACTTTGGGGATTTCCTAAGGTTATTTATTTTTAAGTTTTAGTTTGTC
>NW_007869819.1:0-591 GCF_000696425.1 Galeopterus variegatus
GATCTAAGAAAACTCATCAGACCAAGCCCATCAATCTAAGTAAAGTCATCCCACCAAACACATTGATCTAAGAAAACTCATCAGACCAAGCCCATCAATCTAAGTAAAGTCATCCCACCAAACTGATCGATCTAAGTAAACTCATCACACCAAGCTCATCGATCTAAGTAAAATCATCAGACCACGCTAATTAATCTAAGAAAACTCATCCGACCAAGCCCATCAATCTAAGTAAAGTCATCACACCAAATACATCGATCTAAGTAAACTCATCAGACCGAGCTCATCGATCTAAATAAACTCATCACACCGAGCTCATCGATCATAGTAAACTAATCAGACCGAGATTATCAATCTAAGTAAACTCGACAGACCAAGATGATCGATCTAGGTAAACTCATCAGACATAGCTCATTGATCTAATTTGACTCATCAGACGAAGCACATCGATCTAAGTAAACTCATCAGACCGAGCTCATCGATCTAATTAAACTCATCAGACCGAGGTCATCGATCTAAATAAACTCATCAGACCAAGCTCATCGATCTAAGTAAACTCTTCAGAGAAAGCTATTCGATCTAAGTAAACTC
>NW_007869820.1:0-591 GCF_000696425.1 Galeopterus variegatus
AGTTCAAAAGGCACTCACACTGTCATCTGCTGCCTCCCTAAAGCTGGGACTCCTTGGCCTTTGGCTGAGGTCTCCATGTTCTTGCCTTCCGGCTCCCACACACACTGTTCAGGACCAAGGAGGGTCTAGGACAGGAAGCAGCTTGGTGCAGAAGCAGGTCACTTGGGATTTGAGTCTTCCTTGGTCTTGGGACACAGTTCTTACAATCAGGCTTTTGCCTTAGCAGAGGCTGGACCTGCCTTTTGTCCATCTATTAACCCGGGTCATTTAGGAGCAAGGTTCCCTTTTGTTTATCAGTCTTCCAAACGTCCCCACCCCTATCCCACATGAGTCTAAGGCCTTACGAACTGTCATCGAACTTCTCTGACCAACCTCCTGCCTGTCTAGACTCATGTGCATTCTTGCCACCAGATTCCATGCCGTCTCCTTCCCTCCTTTGCGGGAAGGTGGGAAGAGCTATCCTGGCATGTGACCTTACCCTGCTCACTCTGGGATGGGACTCATGGCTTTCACAGCCTTGCAGACCTAGCGCTACTTACAGGCAGCGTCAGCAGTGGGAGGACCTCAAGGGTGGGCCCCGGTCATTCCATT
>NW_007869821.1:0-591 GCF_000696425.1 Galeopterus variegatus
CTGATGAGTTTACTTAGATCGATGAGCTCGGTCTAATGAGTTTAGTTAGATCGATGAGCTCTGTCTGATGAGTTTTCCTAGATAGATTAGCTTGGTCTGATTATTTTTCTGAGATAGATTTGCTTGGTCTGATTAGTTTTCTTTGATCGATTAGTCAGGTATGATTAGTAATCCTACATCGATTTGCTTGGTCTGATTAGTTTTCTTTGATCGATTAGTCAGGTATGATTAGTAATCCTACATCGATTTGCTTGGTCTGATTATTTCTCCTAGATCGATTAGCTTGGTCGGATGTGTTTACTTAGATCGATGAGCTTGGACTGATGAGTTTACTCAGATCAATGATCTCGCTGTGATGAATGTACTTAGATCAATGTGCTTGGTCTGATGAGTTTACTAAGATCGATTAGCTTGGTCTGATGAGTTTGTTTACTTAGATCGATGGGCTTGGTATGATGAGTTTACTTAGATCGATGAGCTCGGTCCGATGAGTTTACTTAAGTTGATGAGCTTGGTCTGATGAGTTTACGTAGAACGATGTGCTTGGTCTGATAAGTTTACTTAGATTGATGAGCTCGGTCCGATGAGTTT
>NW_007869822.1:0-591 GCF_000696425.1 Galeopterus variegatus
TAATGTTCTAGAAGAATATTGAAAATTTCACATAGCTCTTTCTTGCCAGCTATTACAAAATCCAAGAGGGGAGAAGGTACAAGGTGAGGGAACACCGTGTTAAGCATTAAGAAGCTAGAACTTGCTATATTAGAAAATAAAACACTTTCTCCTTCCAAATCTTTTCATCTGACAAAATTTTCAAAATAATACTCTGATGCCACAGATCTAATTCTGGGTGAAATTATAAGATTTTTCTTTGAGATCTAGGAAAGAATTGAAGTGGTAGCTCAGAAACACTTTCAAACAGAAAGGCTTTTAAGAATCAAAAGGGCATGTCTTGCAAACTCTGTTTATTTAATTGTGATTAAACAACAGGGCTTTTAAAATTTGTAAGGCTTTTATCTCACAGAAGCTACACAGGGAGTCCAGGATAGAGAATTACTTTAAGTCTAATAAGCCAGGCACAGAAAGAGAAATACTGTATGTCCTCACTCATAAGTGAGAGCTGAAATAAATAAATACAAGAAAAAATGATACAACCATCACAATTATAAGTTGAACTTTCAAAAGGAGAGAACAGAACTGAGGTTACCAAAGGTGGGAAAGGGG
>NW_007869823.1:0-591 GCF_000696425.1 Galeopterus variegatus
CCAGCATTCAATCCATAGCAATAACACACTCATAAATGCTAGTTTGCCTGGAAAAATTGAGTTATATTTTCTATGTCCCAGCATCCTGTCTGGTTAATATTAGTTTTGTTCTCAAAAAACATGTGACATGAACAACAAATCACGTGATCACACAGTTATGCAGTACCATAAAAGGCAGTTAAATTGTGAAATTACTCCTTACTGAGAACAGCCACAAGATACATAGTTGATACTCACTAATCCTTTGTACAAATTTCTAACACTATAATTCTGAGGCAAACAAACAAACAAACAAAAACATTCTTTTTCAGTAAAGTTGGTGTTCTTTTTTTTTATAATTATACCTACTTGAAAAATAAATATTCTAAATGTATCTTCAAAATTAAATGATTGATAACAGAATAATGTTATTTTCTATAACATTTAGAAAATCTTACAGATGTTAGGATTCATTAGTATTCTATATAATCATTCTACTTTTCAGTAACTTCAAGACAAAAGTTAAGAAAAATGGGATTAAACAAAAATAGTGTAAATGTAAAAGATTTCACACCTTAACTACTACAACCACTCTGTCCACTTTGGATGACA
>NW_007869824.1:0-591 GCF_000696425.1 Galeopterus variegatus
TCGGCGGGAGCGCCGCCACACTCCCAAGCACTGCACTCTACTGAGTGCGCCACCGGGCCGGTCCGAAATGGGATATTTTAAAAAATGCATTGTTGATACTGTCGGCCACTGTATAAATATTGGTATGTGTTAGTTACATGCCATAGAAATGAATTGTGCCTAAGTAAAGCTAGAGAAAATTTTTGAAAAGATATCAGAGGTTCACAGAATTACCAGGAGCCTAGAAGACCATGCAGGGGATGTGGCAAGAAATAAGGCAGCTCCAGAGGTGAAGAAGCAGGACATTCCAGAGGGCCCAGCAGGAGCTGTCCGTAAAGATCATGTGGGCTCTATTCAATTCTGGTCCCTTTGAACCTATGCTCAGGTTTAAACACTGGAGAAAGGGCATCTGGTTGGCTCATTTGGGATCTTGTGCTGGTCCCTCAGGTAGGGAAGGGCATGGCTTCTGATAACTGTCTTACCAGACTTTGTCTAACAGGGAAAAAACAATTTCTCAAAAGCAATCAGAGTGTTGATAGAAAGAGAATGGATGCTGGACAAAGCAAAGATCCACAGGCGTAAAGTTGGTATTCCTTACTGCCCCAGTTTTAG
>NW_007869825.1:0-591 GCF_000696425.1 Galeopterus variegatus
ATGAATGTTAGTATTGTTTTTTCTATTTCTGTGAACAATGTCATTGGCATTTTGATGGGGATTGCATTGAATCTGTAGATCCCTTTGGGTAGTATAGACGTTTTCATGACATTAATTCTTTCAATCCATGAACATGGAATGTCTTTCCATCTTTTTCCTTTTTGATTTCTTTTACCAGTGTTTGTAGTTCCCATTGTAGAGATCTTTCACCTCCTTAGTTAAATTTATTCCTAGGTATTTTATTCTTTTGGTAGCTATTGTAAATATACTTGCTTCCTCAATTTCTTTTTCTGCTATTTTGTTGTTGGTATATAAAAATGCTATGGATTTTTGTATATTGATTTTGTATCCTGCAATTTTACTGAATTCATTTATCAGTTCTAAGAGTTTTTTCGTTGAGTCTTTAGGATCATGTCATCCGCAAACAGGGACAATTTGACTTCATCTTTTCCAATTGGTTTGGCCTTTATTTCTTGGACTCTTACCTGATTGCTCTGGCTAGTACTTTCAATACTGTGTTGAACAGGAGTGGTGAGAGTGGTCATCCTTGTCTTGCTCCTGTTCTTAAAGGAAAAGCTGAAAGCTTTTCCC
>NW_007869826.1:0-591 GCF_000696425.1 Galeopterus variegatus
CAGTTCTCTGTTCAATGGTGTCACCTTATCTTAGCCAGCTTGGGCTACCATAACAAAATACCATAGACTGGATGGCTTAAGCCATAGAAATTTAAATTCTCTTAGTTCTGGAGACTGGAAGTCGAAGATCAAGGTACCAGCATGTTCAGATTCTGGTGAGGGCTCTGTTCTTGGCTTGTCTTCTTGCTGTGTCCTCACATGGCAGAGAGAGACATACAGAGCAGGCTCTTTGGTGTCTCTTTTTATCAGGGCACTAATCTCATCATGACAACCTCATCCTCATGATCTAATGGAAATCTAATTACTTCCCAAAGGTCCCATCTCCAAATACCATCACATTTGGGGTTAGAACTTCAACATATTAATTTGGGGGATGGGCACAATTGAGTTCACAGCACTCCACCCCTAGGTCCCCAAAATTCATGTTCTTCTCCCATTTAATCCTAAAGTCTAAAGTCCAAATTCCCATAAAAATATCATCTTGATTAGATATGGGTGAGACCCAAAGAAAAATTCACCCTGAGGCAACTTTTCTCTCCTGCTCTGAACCTGTGAAAACAAACAAATTATGTCTATCTTCCAAAAATACAA
>NW_007869827.1:0-591 GCF_000696425.1 Galeopterus variegatus
TTCAACAGTAAAGCTCACATTTTATTATCAAAGTCATGTTTCATTCCATTTTATTTAAGCTTCTTCTCAGAGCTGGAGTCCTTGGAACATACTGACAATGCGATCTTTAACTTAGTGGCACTCTTCCACTGTGGTATGAAGCAAATGCAAAGGCAGTTCCCTGTTCAAGCCAGAGCCACTTCAGGTGGTGGCAGTAAAAGCAGGATAAGGCCCATCAGCCAGGGCAGGTGGTATGGATGATGGGTGGGTAGACCCAGACACACGGGGGCACAATGGGAGTGCCAGAGGTCCTCTAGGATCATGACCACTTCCCAGTGAGGATTATACCACAGAGTTACAACATAACTTACTTAATCATTGTTTCTAGGGTTTATCTATGTGTGTTTATGATTGTAAATAATACAAAAATAAATTTCTTAAAATTTGGAGTATTTGTTTGTGTTTTAGAATATTATCTAAAATTAAATTTCCGGATTTAGAATTGATTATAAAACTGTTGCAACAGAAATATATGAGAGGGTTTTTTTTTTAATGCATCTGACCAAGAATCAAACAATGTCTCTTTAAAAGAATCAGTAATAGGTATAAATT
>NW_007869828.1:0-591 GCF_000696425.1 Galeopterus variegatus
TTACTTGTTTATAATAGCCTCTAATGAGTCTTTGCATTTCTGTGATATTAGTTGTAATATATCCTTTTACATTTCTGAATTTTGATATTTGGCTGTACTCTACTCTTCTTTTTTTTTTTTTTTTCCTTTTTGTCTTTTTCCGTGTCTGGCAACGGATCGCAACCCTCAGTGTCGCCCCCGTACCGGACCGGGGACCGGCAACGGGATCGCAACCCTCGGTGTTGCTCCCGCGCCTCGCTCAGCCAGTGAGCGGCTGGTCTGTATGTGGGATCCGAACCCTCGGCGGGAGCACCGCTGCGCTTCCCAAGCGGCGCACTGTAGCAGTGCACCACCGGGCTGGCCCCTGTACTCTACTCTTCTATTAGTCTAGCTAATGTTTGTCTCTTTTGTTAACCTCCTCAAAAAACCAACTTTTTATTTTGTTGATCTTCGTATCATTCTTTTGGGTCTCTGTATCAGTCTGTTTCTGTTGCTTAAAAGAAAATACACGGAATTGGTTATTTTATAAGAAAATGACATTTATTGCTTATAGTTTTGGAAGCTAGGAAGTCCAGAGTCCAAGGAACAAATCGGTGGTGGTGACAGTGACCC
>NW_007869829.1:0-591 GCF_000696425.1 Galeopterus variegatus
GGGAAGGAGAAGACAGAAGGAAAGGCCTCTATTTGAGAGGTGGCCAGAAAAGTGGTATCATTAAGGAGAACCATGTTTTACATAAAGGAAAGGACTAGAATACATTTTAGGGAAATGTCAAATTGCAGTGTTGTCTGTTCAACAAATAGTGTTGGGAAAACTGGATATCCATGAGTAAGAGAATGAAGTTAGACTCTTACCTTACACCATATACAAAGTCAACTCAAAATGGGTCAACGACAAAGATATAAGAACTAAAACTATACAACTCTTAGAAGAAAACAAAAATCTTCTTGACATAGGATTTGGCAATGATTTCTTAAATATGACACCAAGAAAAAATACGATACCAACCAGCAACAAAAGAAAAATAGAAAAATTGAACTCTGGCAAAATTAAAAACTTTTATATATCAAAGGATACTGTCAACAGTAAAAACTCAACCCCAGAATGGGAGAAAATATTTGCAAATCATACATCTGATTAAGGGTCTGGTATCCAGAATATATAAAGAACACTTACAATTCAACAACAAAAAGACAAATAAAACCTGACTTTTATATGTATATGAGTGTATATATATATATATAT
>NW_007869830.1:0-591 GCF_000696425.1 Galeopterus variegatus
ATTTGACTTGATTTGTCTACCTATCTCCTCCCTGTAAGGGATTTGGATGTGTAGATACCATGTGATAGCAGAAAGGATAAATTTTAACCTGTGTTCTGTCACCTCAACTTATATGTTCTGGGCAAACCATTTTCCTCCTTTGGTCTTCAATTTCCTGATCTGTGAAATGAGCATAATTGTTCTCGCTGTCAAAAGACAAAGTTATAACAACTTTAGTTTAAAGTAAAACCAAAATTACAACAAATTGAATTAAATATCTAACTGGCTTTTATTCACAGTGGGTGAATCAGGGCACACTCCTTGGCTTTTATTCACAGTGTGTGAATCAGGGCACACTCCATTCTATAAAACAGAGTAAGAGCTCCCACTGGGCAACGGCAGAACAGTAGATTCTGTGAAGTGGCAACTAAAAAACAGAACAATGGAAAAATAAGCTGATTGGTCAACATCAGGTTACTTCAGGTTACTTTTTTTTATTCTAAGGGCTCAATCAGAGGATATTTCCTTATTACACTGACTCAAGTAGACTGGAATCTCCTATTTTCAGGAAAAACTGTTCAATTTTGGGATCTAGCCAGTTCCTTAAAGTTT
>NW_007869831.1:0-591 GCF_000696425.1 Galeopterus variegatus
TGGGAACTCAGGGGGCTCCACCTCTCATCTCCTGAGTCCAGGCTGGGGTGTTGGGACCCCCGCACCCCAGCTGTCTGATGGCCCAATGGCTGGGCCGTTCTGGGGGACCCACCGTTTCTAGCACTCGCACTGTGCTCTTTAGATTTCTGCCAGCTCCTGCTGGTGATCAATAGACCATTTACAGCTGTAGACAGAGACCGTGCATGTGTCTGATGGCCCTGTGGCATTTCGCTGGAGAAGTATTAATCAGCAGCAACCTTTGCGTCTGTCAGCCGCCTGGCTGGCGATGTGCTCAGAAGTCAAGGCTCCCAGCTGACAAGAGACCAGACATGGGATCAGAGCAGCCACTTGGGTCCTCCCCAACTGGGAAGGGACTTGGGCTGGGGCCTCTGTCTGACTCCCTCCTGTCATCCATCGACAGGCCCTGCCACCTACCCTCTGCCACAGAGCAGAGGTGACAGCCACAGGAACAGCCAGGGCACTTGTGGGGCATGTGAGGTCTCCCACAGCCTGGGGAAGACATGGCAGTGCCCATGCCTGTGCCCCTCGGCACACTTGGTGGCCACTGACCAGAGGCTGAGCAACACTAGA
>NW_007869832.1:0-591 GCF_000696425.1 Galeopterus variegatus
TGAAATATATCTCTATCCTCAGGAACTAATAGTTTGCCTTTCCTAAAACATGGCATCCTGGGGAAATTCCATCAGTATCCAACTCTCTCTCACTTGTAAGCTGTTGGAGGCCTCAGAATCAGACAGGCGAGCTCAGATGGTGAAGTGGCTGGAGGAGGAATGTGGGACAGGAGTCCAGTCCTTGGCCACTTTGTGACTCTCCCTTTCAAGAGCACAGAGACCATGAGAAGGGAGGAAACTGGCTCCTTAGGAAATGCTGTGGTATGTAACATGGTGTGCATGGCAACTGTGATAGTCTCTCAGCTCCTCAAGATATGAGAGCATGGACTCTAGCACTCGAAGGGATGGAGAATAAGTGTGTGTTCCCTGGGGGATCCCAAATGGAATTTGTTAGCTATTCTTAGAACAAGGCAGCAAGATGGTAGCAACATGGCAGCAAGATTGCTTCATTTTGTTCAGCTGAGGAGGTTGAACTGTCAATTTGGAGTAGGTGTCTGGGTGGGAGGAGATGCACAAAAATGTTCAAACTTGTTCCAATTTTTGTCTGAGGTTTACACAGTAAGTTTGTGTCCCCTCTACCAAACCAAAGTG
>NW_007869833.1:0-591 GCF_000696425.1 Galeopterus variegatus
GGGGAGGGGAGGTGATGGGGTGCACAGGGAGAGAGAATGGAGAGGAGCAGCTGCAGTGAGAAGAGGGCTTTAATGGAAATTTTAGGAAGTTTTCCTGTGGGGAGAACTCTGAAAATCTTTCATAAATTTTTATACCACTCTTCCAAGGAAACTCATAACAAAAGTTGATCATTCTTCAAGAATTTTGGAAGTCAGTCCATGTAATTTTGAAGAAACTCCACTCTGAGACTGACACCAAAATACCTCAGTTTTTTTCGGGTTCTTGAAAGACCCATCCTCCCACTTCTAGTGCATTTATCACTATGTCTTTCAACATCAGTCAATTCTCTGAAGAGAATGTATTATTAGGTGCCCTATGTTAGAGTTCACAAATGAATCCTCTTTCATAGGCTGGGATCAGCTAAGAGAAGCCCAACTCTGACCATGAGGGTCATTCATTTTAGCAGGACCAGTTCTGGAAGAGCTGACCCAGTTGCAGGTGCTTCCAGGAAAGGATGAATTGAGGACAGGCACAGGGTGCACGGTTTAAATCAAACCTTAAATGCATTAAAGGCAACTAAAATAAATGAGCGATAGGAATCCAAATTGAAG
>NW_007869834.1:0-591 GCF_000696425.1 Galeopterus variegatus
TGTTCTGCACCTCGCTATCTGGGCGTTTTCCCACTCTGTGTGCACTAGGTGGGGCTGTTGAACCTTGCAAAGGGGGCCTGCAGGGTGTGTAATTTTTTTTTTTTCCGAGACTCTGCCTCCTTTTGCCGGACCCCTCCCCACTCTATGCGCTCAGTACAGGGCTGAGGCGTGTCTTCTACAATCCTCGTCTATCAGCTGGGACATCAAAGCTGTGCCCTGCCCCGTCCTGCCCAGGAAGAGTTTCAGTTGTCTTGTTGGGACACTTTGAGTGCTTTTGTGGCCCTGGATAAGGCCTACTCTGGATCTCTCACTTTCCTCCCGGTGCTGCGGCTATCTGTGTAGTAAAGTTATCTCCAACTCCAGGGTGTGAGCTCCTCGGGGGAGGGACCCACAGCACACAGTTCCTCTTTGAATCCCCCCAGCACGGGTCGACCCAGGCGCCCTCTGGGAGTGCTCTCCGGCATCTTCAATCCAGCTCCAGAGCACCCTGGGCTCCCCTCTCCCAACCAGAAGTCAGTTTGGGTTTCTTTCCAACTGAGGGCCACAGAGATGGTATCTGCCTCCCGGAAACAGGGAGTTTACCTGGGGCTG
>NW_007869835.1:0-591 GCF_000696425.1 Galeopterus variegatus
CTCTCAGAGCACTTTTTAGCTACTTCTCAGCACAAATTCTGCAACTTCCACCCCCACTTAACAGTGGTGGAAATTTGACTCCAGAACATCCCTTCCGTTGTTCTAAAGGCCAGTTGCTTCTTTCAGCCCCTTCCCCAGGATGCCTGCTTCCTCACTCGTTCTCTTCCAAATCAAAATCTCTTGTGAGTGCTTTGGCTGGTGGAACCCAGGTCGCACACCTACATCTTGGTTGCAAAGGTATCTGGGAAAGTAAATTTCTGGCCTTTACTTTAGGGAAGTAGGATTTATGATGTGGGAAAAACCTACAAACAGGAAAGTTGTTCAAAAAAATGCTGGAAATTGTAACGCATGGCAAATGTCCCCTATGCCATGGGGTTTTTCTCTTTACAAATATGGAATGACACTAATTTAATCATTCTCTGAGTCTCCAGTGCCTAGCTCAGTGCCTGGCACACAGTAGGAACTCAACACATGAGGAAGGAAAGGAAGAGGGAAGAGAAAGAGATACCACATTGATACGCTGCCTTACAAAGGCAGGCCAAATGAGGACTTGCTGTCTGAGGACATAAGACTCCCAAGGCCTCTGATGGA
>NW_007869836.1:0-591 GCF_000696425.1 Galeopterus variegatus
TCAATTATGGATCACCTATCTTATCATATCTTTTAATCTTTAGATGGACTTTAATATACCATCCACAAAATCTAGATGTTGTTTATTTCTATCGAATCTCACATACTTGTTTGTCATAGCAATAGTGTTTTCTCTCATGTTTCTCAAGCAAAATTAATTCCTGAATGAGACATTTTGTATGAGCTGTTCCCTCTTCCTGATAGCTCTCCCTTCTTTTCCTCATGTGACTGTCTCCTTCTTGTATTTTAATCCTCAGTTCAAACATGACTTTCTCCAATAGACATTTCAAGTCTACCCAAAATAAATTAGGTAACTATTCAATGACTATTGCATAACCCTATTCTAATTTCCCACAAAGTTCTTACCTCTGCTATATTTATTTGTTAGTTGATATTTTAAGTTCTCTCACTCCAACCAAATCCCATCCTGGAATTGGAATGCAAAATTCCTGAGAGTATTCATCTTATCAGTATTGTTTATGGTCTATCCAGGGAGTGTAAAAAAAAAAAAATAACAGCCATATAACATACAATTCTTAATATTTACTGAACAAAAATATATTTAAATAATACGACACAGTGACTTAAGAGA
>NW_007869837.1:0-591 GCF_000696425.1 Galeopterus variegatus
TCATGTTGGCCTATTGCCGCTTTGGTAGGCATTCTCCCAATATGATGTTCACATGTTCTACTGTGTACCATGTTAGAATCTATGGAAATAGGGAAAGAGCAAACTTTTTAGTCTGTTGAACTTTGACTGCTATTTATACCTTTGGTGTCAATGAAGTTCAATCATAATGTAATGTCACTGACAATTTGCGACTCTGACTTTTTGCTTTCTGATATGCATGACTACTGTTTGAGTAAGAATTTTTTTTTTGTTTTGACTGTCAAGAAGTTTAACCCTAACTCCACCCACAAGTTAACCCACATAATTGCCACAATTATATTATAATTATTCTTGGTTTTCTATTTTCAAGTTATTTATTTATTTTTTTGTAGTCTTCTTTGTATAGACAGAGGTGAAGTACCAATCAATTCAATAAATAAATAAAATTTTAAAACTTTAAAGCTTTATGGAATAAAATACTTTCACACTTCTTTCATATGTATTTTAGGTATTAACAAGCAAAGAAAAGGATTTTGTTTGGAAAAAGGGTCCTTGAAATAACTACCAGTCTCTTCATCGTGCAAGACTTGAAAGTGCATCATAGTGTAAATA
>NW_007869838.1:0-591 GCF_000696425.1 Galeopterus variegatus
CAGCTTGGTCTGATTAGTTTTTCTAGATCGATTAGCTTGGTCTGATTATTATTCCTAGATCTTTTAGCTTGGTCTGATTATTTTTCCTAGATTGATTAGTTTGGTTTGATTAGTTTTCCAAGATCAATTAGCTTGGTTTGATTATATTTCCTAGATTGACTAGCTTGGTCTGATTATTTCTCCTAGATCGATTAGCTTGGTTTGATGAATTTACTTAGATCGATTAGCTGTGTCTCATGAGTTTACTTTGATCGATTGGCTGGGTCTGATGAGTTTTCCTAGATCGATTGGCTTGGTCTGATTAGTTTTCCTAGATTGATTGGTTTGGTCTTGTTGGTTTACCCAGATCGATTAGCTTGGTCTAATGAGTTTACTTAGATCGATTAGCTTGCTCTGATGAGTTTTCTTAGATCGGTTGGATTGGTCTCCTGAGTTTACTTAGATCAATTAGCTTGGTCCGATGAGTTTACATGCATTGATGAGCTTGGTCTAATGAGCTTACTTAGATCGAAGTGATCGGTCGGATGAGATTACTTAGATCGATATGCTTCGTCTGATGTGTTCACTTAGATCAATGTGCTTGCTCTGATG
>NW_007869839.1:0-591 GCF_000696425.1 Galeopterus variegatus
CCACTTTATTCAATAGTAAGTCTGGCAGACTATCAGCTGCTGTCTCATGCCAAAGATTTCCTTGAAATTGATATATGTTGCTGCGACAGAGGCTCGTGATGGATTATACCCAAATAACACAACATATTGATTGGGAAATGGCACTCGCTGCTGGAGAAGCTGCTTGGTCATGGAGTGTATTCAAAGTCTTTTTCGCTTATTATAATTACCCATGAAGTATCAAGTTATATTGTGTTTCAACTGGCAAGAATTGAACACGCGCATATCCTAACATTCCAAATATTACTACGTATCCCCGTAACAGAGAAAATTTATATATTACTGAATTTATTTTTGAGTTTAATTTAATTTACTATTGAACTGAAAATCATATACGTTTGAGAATTTTTGGTAACCTCAATGTTTTTGTAAGATTATTAACTATCCCCTCCTGTATAGTTAATACTAGAATGCATTTTTTTATAGAAATTGCTCCTTTAAGAAGTAATATTTGTTCACTATTATCCTTATTTCACTTTTTACTTTTTGTGTCAAGTATTACATTAGTAATAGCCATATAGAGCAAAGCAGAAGTCAAGGGAGTAGACAGAT
>NW_007869840.1:0-591 GCF_000696425.1 Galeopterus variegatus
TGGCCTGTTTGCTATTTTTGATGGGGAAAATTCAAAATAGGTTTTATTTGCATAACAAATCACCACCTTACCTTGTGAAGCCCTCATAGGTAGAGCTTTTATGCTGTGTGAGTATCTGTTGCGTCATGGTGCTTATTTCGGGGGGATCTGAGTTTAAGAATTTTGCAATTTGTTTTTATGATTTGTTAGCAAAATACTGTTGGATGACATTTCAAATATATAAAACATTTTAAAAGGAATTAAGAAAAGCTGAACTTGCCTGAGTCGTCTGTTAAAGAAGCTAGCAACTGTGACGCTAGTGTAGCTGCAAGATAGCATAATGTATCCTGGTTTGTTTTTGCAGAGGCAGGGGTGTCGTTCAGTGTTTCACAGCCCCCACCCCACCTGCTAATGCGTGACTTAGTCTCGCAGCTCCTGACAAACTCTGCACTCCTGTCCCCATTATCTTTTGCAACTAAGTGATGATTAATCACTCCAATTGTGGATAATCTTCTTCTTATTATAAATACGTCTTCTTCTGTCAAGTATAGTTAGCCCTCCGCATCCACGGGTTCCACATCTGAGAGTTGGCGAATTGAAAATATGCAAAAA
>NW_007869841.1:0-591 GCF_000696425.1 Galeopterus variegatus
GGTAGAGTGACCAACCATCCTGATTTCCCAGGATGTGGGACTTTCAGTAGTAAATCCAGAAGAGTCCCAGTGACCCTACTGGAGAGATAGGCTTACTTTCTTAAAAAGCTTCTTCAAAAAAGATTCTAAAATCTTTGGAAAATATAATGTAAAGGATGTTTTAGCACAGAGTCAAATTAACTTTGTCCAGCTATAATCAGACCAGGGTTCAGCTAACTTTATAAAATGTTTTGTGGGCCATATGTTTTTTGTTGCAGCTACTCAACTGTGCCAAGGTAGTGTGAAAACAGCCATATACAACAGGTAAGTCAATGGTATAGCTGTGTTCCACTAAAAATTTATTTACAAAAACAGGCCATGGGCTGGGTTTGGTTCATGGGTTGTATTTTGCTGACCCTAGAACCAAACCCCTCTCATTTTAATATTGTTTACTGTATTTTTTATTTATGTTCATATATCTAGACATATACAAACCTGTGTCACTATTTGATTTATGAGGTATATTAATATTGTCATCATATATATTTATTAAAAGGGTGTCACAGAATTGAAACTATTGCCAAAAAATAGGGAAATACAGAATATTAGTGT
>NW_007869842.1:0-591 GCF_000696425.1 Galeopterus variegatus
TAAGGGAACCTGAAAACCATTGGGCTTAGCAGTTCATATCTACTTCATCATTCAAATTAAGGTTGGCATTGCCCTATTTTTTAATTACACAAGTGTATTAATTTGTAATAATTCATTGATCTTTATGTAAATGCTTCTGCATGCATTTCTGTATGTTAGTTAATATCAATAAAAATTTACATATTAAATTTTTAAAAAAGGAAAAAAAATCAACATACGAATTTGCGGGGTAACAAACATTCATACCATAACACTGATTAT
Source organism: Galeopterus variegatus (assembly GCF_000696425.1). NCBI lineage: Eukaryota > Metazoa > Chordata > Mammalia > Dermoptera > Cynocephalidae > Galeopterus > Galeopterus variegatus. The sequence continues at coordinate 262 of NW_007869842.1, forward strand.
TTTATTTGATTTTGTACTGTTGAAAATACATTGAGTGCCTATGAAAATATATCTACATATTTAAAATGTATGCAAATAAAACATAAAAAGTTTATAAATTTTCACTAAAATATTTTATTTTAATGTAAGAAAGTTACTAAAATGTAAGATATTAAAAATGTGTCAATTTCACTATATTTAGAAACAGAAAGAATATTAAAGTTCTTAATGTCTTATATCTTAAATAGAGAGATCCAAGATATAGGCTAATTCTGATATTTTCTGGATAGGAGACTTTAAGAAGTTAACTTCTCTAAGTCACAATTTTTACATGTGTAAAATGAGGTTAAG
>NW_007869843.1:0-591 GCF_000696425.1 Galeopterus variegatus
GCGCTGGTAGCGCTGAGGCCGCGGGTTCGGATCCTATATAGGGATGGCCGGTGCTCTCACTGGCTGAGGGTGGTGCAGACCACACCATGCCGAGGGTTGTGATCCCCTTACTGGTCAGAAAAAAAAAAAAAAATTGTGAGCACAGAGGTTTTCTTCAGTGTTGCTGTAATAAATATAAAACTGGGAAAAAAAATCTTAGAAATAGCAGAATGTAACTTTCCATTTAAAAGAAGTGCAATTTCAATTCACTCGTTTTAAAAATCCAGCTTTGAATTCAGGGCATCTATGTTGTGCTTATCACAACTTATGACACTGGTGTGCTGAGGCCTGGACTCTCTGAATTTGAAACTATAGGCCCTGGACTCTCTGAATTTGAAACTGTCTTGTTTATCTTTATTTCCCATGTCTAGAACTGTGCTAGGCCTAGAGTAAACTCACATTAAGTGTTTACTGAATGAATTAGAATCTTCATTATCATTGGATTGTATAGTTTCAGTTAGCAGAATAGTCTCATTAAATTAAAATAGAGACAGTATATATTACATAATACATAAGTAACTAGGTTTTAAGTACTTTGGAATATAGGAACTT
>NW_007869844.1:0-591 GCF_000696425.1 Galeopterus variegatus
GAGTGTAAGAAAGATATAGGCCATTAGAAACTTTCTGGAGAAACAGCACGTGTTTTGTAATCGCAGAAAAATTGTATTCGAAATACTAGCTCTGCTCTTTATTAGCTAAAATACCTGAAATGTTTATTTTACTTCCACAAACTATTTTTCTTTTATCAGGATAATAAGGATAAGAATGCATTCTACGCATATTTCTATGAAAACAAAATATGGTAATATGAGGTAAAGTGCAATGTGATCCTAAAATGGGTATACCCATATATAAGATTTCATTATTTTCATTGAAAATAAATGTGTTAGGGGCCGGCCCGGTGGTGCACTGGAGAAGTGCGCCGCTTGGGAGCGTGGCGGCGCTCCCGCCAAGGGTTCGGATCCCATGTGGAGACCGGTTCCCGCTCACTGGCTGAGCGAGGTGAGGGAGCAACACCGAGGGTTGCGATCCTGTTGCTGGTCAGTAAAAAAGACAAAAAGGAAAAAAAACAAAGAAAATAAATGTGTTACAAATAGTTTATCATTTATTACACACTGGGGATTTTGTCATTTGTTTTCATCATTTTTTGGTAGCAACAATATTTTATGTATATTGTTATA
>NW_007869845.1:0-591 GCF_000696425.1 Galeopterus variegatus
CCTTGGCCCCACCCGCCACCCACCACAACCAGGCCAGCGATGGAGCCAGCCCCGCTCCCTTCCCAGCTCCCTCCACAACATCTTAGAATGTACTTATTATAAAAAAAAAAAAATTAAAATAAATAAATAAATAATTAGGACATAGTTTAAAAATAAAAGGCAGATATTTAAATCGAATACCCTTAATTTGACAGAAAACTCTGTATTTTCCTTTAGTTTTCTAATTTTTCCATTAGATATGAAAACTCTATCATATCTGGTACCAGTTTGTGGACCAGCACTTGGGGCTGACTAAATGATGTCTAAGGTCTCTTCCAACCCTAATATTCTGAGATTTTAGGCACAATTAGTTTTTGTGTTGCAGGAAGGTCCACAGCTATGTATTCAGTTGCAGGACCTAGGCAAAACAGTGAAGAGTAGCTATCAGTGCCCAAGCTCCTGCTATATATGCCAGGCATATTACTGTTACTGCTTAAAACAATCCTATGGGGTAGGTATTATAGACGATGAAACTGAGGCTTGGAAAGATTAAGCGACCTGCTCAAAGTCACACTGTAGTGATGGCAACACTCAGCACATAGACCCAGGCCT
>NW_007869846.1:0-591 GCF_000696425.1 Galeopterus variegatus
TAGCCAGCCACCAAAAAAAAAAAAACAAAAAAAAACCCCACAAGAATTGCACGTGGCATTTTGTCAAATTTACACTATCAGATGACAAAAGAGTGTACATTACAGTCTCAAATTTTATGCTCGTTTAGAAAATGTGTTTGAGTGAAAAAGTGGGGATAAATACCTCTACAACCAAATTTACTGTCTCTCAGGAGTAGAATTCAACTTCACTCTAACACATCAAGGTCCGTTTAAGTCCTATTTCAAAGGGGAGAGACAGTAAGTTATTTCTGACTTGCATTCAGAGAATCACCATGAGATTGAACACAGTAGCAATAGTAGCTTACACAGAACTATCCTTAGTGCCCCTCTTGTCTGTGTTAATTTTGATGCATTTAGCTGGCTAGCCTGTGCTTGACTTGTGTCTGGTCCATCTCTACTTCCTTGAATCCAACTATCTTGGGATCTGCCAAAGCCTGGTCTACAGCATCTGCTCAGACTAACTGCCAGGATTCCCAACTGCCCTGAAAAGCTTGAAATTCTGGTTTTTGTCTCTGCTGTGAATATTTGAGGTTTCCAAATAAGTGGCCACTGGATAAGTGAATTATTACA
>NW_007869847.1:0-591 GCF_000696425.1 Galeopterus variegatus
CCAGCTTGGCAGTCATTGCTTTTTAATAATTGTAAATTGGTCGATTGTGGGAGAGGGTGACTCTGGGAACCATCTATTTTGCTATCTTGATCAGAAGTCTGACTTTCACTTATGGTGTGCCTATTATTATACAGTTTTGTATTTGACTGATCGCCCCAGGCCTTGTTTCCATTAATGGGGATCAGTGAGCCGGTGGGAAAGATGTGAACTTGGACTCCCTGGAATTGCACAGCTCAGGGTCACTGAGCCCACCCTGGGTTCCACACTCACTTACTTCCCCTAACCGACTTTAGGCACTGAGGTGGCTTTGGGGGTGGGGGTGGCTGTGAGGAAAAGAAACGTTAGGACAAAATCCCTATGGCCAAAAGGAGGTGCTCTTCTTCCTAGCCAAGAGTGGACTGACCATCAATGCAGGGGGCTGGTCATCACTGAGGAAGGCTGTCCTGAAAATCTTTGGCAATAAGAACTAACTAGACGTGGGCCACCACACAGCCAAACTGCGCTGTTGTTGCAAAATAAAACTCTCTACTTCTCTACCTGCTGGGGTGGGCTTTCCCTGCCAATGACAGACACATGGAATTTCAGGACCTC
>NW_007869848.1:0-591 GCF_000696425.1 Galeopterus variegatus
GGATGGGAAACTTACTCATATCTTAATTTTAGGGTGATGTCTGTAGCTTGAAAATAAATCAGTCTCTCAGCGCATTATTTAGATTTATTGTTATTTTGGTATTTGACATTTATAGCATTTTAAATAAATATCGATTTTCTTTTTTTTTCGTGTGTGTGTCTTTTTGTCTTTTTTCCGTGTCCAGCAACGGATCGCAACCCTCAGTGTTGCCCCCGTACCGGACCGGGGACCGGCAACAGGATTGCAAGCCTTGGTGTTGCTCCCGCGCCTCGCTCAGCCAGTGAGCGGGAACCGGTCTGTATATGGGATCCGAACCCTCGGACGGGAGCGCCGCCGCACTTCCCAAGCGGCGCACTATCCAGTGTGCCACCGGGCCGGCCCTCGATTTTCTTATTCCCAGTATTCCCACATCATTCACATCTTCCCCTTTTTTCTCTTTCTTTTTGATTTACAACCACAAAAATTTTTTGATACATTTTTTAAAAATTTTAAAATTACTTATACATATTTGTGGGATACAGTGTGTTGTAACAAAACATGCATATACTGCACAATGAGTCACATAAGGTAGATAGCATAGATTTGTACCTG
>NW_007869849.1:0-591 GCF_000696425.1 Galeopterus variegatus
CCAATTGGACTTGGCAGATATCTACAGAACATTCCATCCAACAACCTCAGAATATCCATTCCTCTCATCAGCACATGGATCATTCTCCAGGACAGATCACATGTTAGGTCACAAATCAAGTCCCGACAAGTTCAAAAAAGTTGGAATTATCCCATGTACTTTTTTCAGAGAAGAATGGATTAAAATTAGAAATAAATAACAAACAAAATAATGGAAACTATACAAACACATGGAAATTAAACAGCATTCTACTTAATGGCATATAGGTACAAGAGGAAATCAAACAGGAAATCAAAAAATTTCTTGAAAGTAATGAAAACAATGATACCTCATATCAAAACCTGTGGGATACTGCAAAAGCAGTACTAAGAGGGAAATTTATCTCATTAAATACTTACTTCAGAAGAATGGAAAGATGGCAAGTAAACAACCTAATACTTCACCTTAAAGAACTAGAAAAACGAGAACAATCCACACCCAAAATTAGCAGATGGAAACAAATCATTAAGATCAGAGCAGAACTTAATGAAATTCAAACCCAAGAAACAATACAAATGATCAATGAATCAAAAAGTTGGTTTTTTGAAAAGA
>NW_007869850.1:0-591 GCF_000696425.1 Galeopterus variegatus
TTTTAAATATATGAAAATGCAGAGGATTTAGAATATTCAAAACAATCTTTCAAAAAAGAACCAAGTTGGGGGGCTTATGCTACTTTTCTCCAAGACATATTGTAAAAGCTACATAAATCCAGATAGTATGGACTGGCATAATGATCAACAAATAGTTCAATAGAACAGACTAGAGAGTCCAGAAATAGATACATATCTATGAGCATTTGGTTTTCACCAAAGGCACCAAATCAATGTAATGGAGAAAAATAGTGCTGGAAGAATGAGGTATTAACACAGAAAAAAAATGAATCTTGGCTCTTGCTTTACATATAAACAAAAATAATTCAATATGGATTATAAACCATAAAGCTTCTGGAAGAAACTATAGAAGAATATCTGTGTCTTGAGGGTAGCAAGGTTTTCCCAGATAGGATTAAGAAAAACAATAATCATAAAAGAAAACCTTGTTAATTCAGACTATAAAAATTTTAAAATTCTGCTCATGAAGTGATATTATTGAGAAAATAAAGAGACAAGCCACAGACTGAGGAAATATTTGCAAAACATACACCTGAGAAAGGACTAGTATCCAGAATATATGCATCACTC
>NW_007869851.1:0-591 GCF_000696425.1 Galeopterus variegatus
TGTAAAAAAATTCCTTTATAATAATGTTTGTATGACCTCACCTTCTGAAGGCAAGATAGTTATTTCTGTACCATTTTTTAGGAATATGAAATAAAATGTAGGTTAGCTGGAATTCACATGTAATAATATTAAATATCTTATTATTATAATTTATTAGTATTAAGGATTTTGACTTAATCAGTATAAATATTCTGTCTTAATCTGATGATTTGTGATATTATAGAATCTCAAAATAATTATTTTTGTTTTCATTATATAATGCCATAGTTATAGTTTAAGAAAATTTATAGGGTTAATTTTAACCTTTAATTACCAAAGGCTATGTTTCAGGAGCACTTTTCTTGTTGTTGTTATTAAATCTGAAATCAAACTCTAATGTTTCAGGAGCACTTTTCTTGTTGTTGTTATTAAATCTGAAATCAAACTCTATCTGAAAACAAGTAGTGCAGTCGAAATTTGGCTATGTGATAGTTTGGTTATCTTTCAGGTTAATTGAAGTTTATTTTTTTATCTGTCCATCTGTCTGTCTATCTATCTATCTATCTACCTATTTAATCATCTAGATTTCTATATTCATAATATGAATAATTT
>NW_007869852.1:0-591 GCF_000696425.1 Galeopterus variegatus
ATGAAAATAAAAACCAGAAAGAAAACAAAAACAAAGCCCCAAGGTGCCTGGGTTCAGGGAGCTTTTGGACAGCTGAACATGGAGAGGCTCCTGGAGGATGGTATGCTCAGGGAGGGTGTGGAAGCTCCGTGCCCTTCTCCATACCTTGACCTATGCACCTCTTCGTCTGTATCCTTTGTAATATTATTTTTAATAAAACGCTAAATGTAAGAATGTGTTTCCCTGAGTTCTGTGGGCCACTGAGTAAGTTAACCAAACTCAAGGAGAGGGTCATGGGAACCCTAATTTATTGGGGGGGGGGTTGTGGGAACCCCAATTTGTGGCCAGTTAGAAACAAAGATACAAAAATCTTTAGTTTGTAATTGGCATTAGAAATGGTGGTGGCCAGGGGGGCAGTCTTGGTGAATTGGCCTCAACCTGTAGGATCCGATGCTATCTCAAGGAAGATAAGGTAGACAGTGTTGGAATTGAATTGGAGGGCACCCATCTGGTGTCCACTGAAGAATTGGTCACTTGCTTGCTGCTGGGGAGAAAACCCCACATATCTGGTCATAGAATTGATCTTCTGTATTAATAATTGTACTGTGAGAG
>NW_007869853.1:0-591 GCF_000696425.1 Galeopterus variegatus
AAGACAGACTCTCCTCTTCTTTTAAAGCCCTCAGAACCACGCCCCTGACCACCATCTTTAACCCATTCACTACTGCACGGTCCTACAATCCAATCACCTCTTCAAGCCTCCACCTTTCAATCACCATAACAGGATTTCCCACTCTCTTAACAGTCACAGTGGAGGCTAAGTTTCTAATACATAAAACTTGGGGGACACAATTCAAGCTTCAGTGAGTCTTGGGGAGACATAATTCAATCCACAAGAGGACTAATAAGTACCCCCATACCTGTGAGGACCAAATCTAGAGGCAAGTGTGGGGGGCAATCAGTGGGGTTAAAACCTCAGTCCTACTAAAGCCTCCAAGGGGAACACTGCGTTGTGGGTCCATACAGAGGGCAAATCCCCCACAGTGCTAACCAGCTTATATGTTGCCCAGAGGGAACTACGTAAAAGGAGGAGACAGCTGAGCTCGGCTCCTAATAAGGGAAGGCACCTAACACGTATCAGGCAGAAATGGGGCTACTGTCTCAGGTATCCTCAGGCTACCACAACACACAGAATAACCCAGCTCCCTCCCTGACCCCAGAGACAGCAGAGACTTCCAGGTGG
>NW_007869854.1:0-591 GCF_000696425.1 Galeopterus variegatus
TAGTAAAGTCTTTTCCACATTCCCTACTGAAATAGGATCTTCTCCATTGTGAATTCTTACACGTTGATTAAGACCAAAGAGGTTCATGAAGATGCTTCCACATTCTTCACATTCATAGGGCTTCTCTCCACTGTAAGTTCATACATGCTTAGCATGGTCTGAGTTCTGAATGAAGGCTTTCCCACAGTCCTTACATTTATAGGGTTTTATTCCAGTGTGAATTCGATAGTGATCATTAAGGCATGAGGAATTTCTAAAGGATTTTCTGCATAGCTTATATCCAAAGGGGTTCTCTGAAATGTGAGTTTTTATATGTTCAGTAAGCTGAGAAGACATAATTAAGATTTCCCCACACTCCTTACATTCATGGGTTTCTCTCCAGTGTGAATTTTCACATGTTGACTTAAGCCTGAGGAAACAATGAAGATTTCCCATATTCCTTACACTTACAAGGTTTCTCTCCAGTGTGAGTTTTTCTGTGCTAAGTTGATAAGACCTAGTGAATGATTTCCCACATTCCTTACATTCATAGGGACTGTCTCCAGTGTGAGTTCCTATGTGAATATTAAGGTATACAGAATATCTAAAGCT
>NW_007869855.1:0-591 GCF_000696425.1 Galeopterus variegatus
CGTACCTGGGTTGTTTCACTTAGGATAATTTTCTACAGGCTCATCCACATTGCTGCAGATGGTAGAATTTCATTCTTTTTTATGGCTGAGTAGTATTCCGTTGTGTACATATACCACAATTTCTTTATCCAGTCATCCATTGATGGACATTTAAGTTGGTTCCATCACCTGTCTATTGTAAATAGAGACGCAATAAACATGGGAGTGCAGGTATCCTTTCAACCTGATGTTTTCCAATCCCCTGGATATATCCTCAGGAGTGGGATTCCTGTATCATATAGAAGTTCTATCTGTAGTTGTTCAAGGAACCTCCATATTGTTCTCCGTAATGGCTGTGCTAATTTACAGTCCCACCAAAGTGCAGGAGGGATCACCAGCATGTGTTATTCTGTCTTTTTTATAATAGCCAGTCCGATTGGAGTGAGGTGACATCTGAAAGTGGTTTTGATTTGCATTTCCCTGATTATTAGTAATGTTGAGCATTTTTTCATATAACTGTTAGCCAGTTGTAATTCTAATAGAAGTGGTCAGTAGTGGCTTTCCAGGGAGAGTGGGTTCTGACTTGGTATTTGAAAGCAGAGACAGAGGACA
>NW_007869856.1:0-591 GCF_000696425.1 Galeopterus variegatus
CGTGTTCAAGGCATTAGAGGTACATGTTTATTCCCAGGAATGGAACCATTCAATAAAACTGTGCTGTAGTATCAGTATAGGGGGGATCTGGAGTAGTGAAGTGCTATATTTATTTGCCTTTATTATCAGAAAACATCAAATGCAACTTCAATGAAGGTAAATATTTTATAAGTCTAACTTGTCTTATAATTTATTATGTTTGTCATTTCTCTTTTGCCAATTTTTTATGGTTGTTTTAAGAACCAAAACCAGAAATGAAATAAAAGAGTTAGCAGAGAGGAGAAAGATCTTCTGTCAGCTGTATCAGCAGTCCCTCAGCTATACTGTCTCTAGAGAATCTAGTTCAAGTTGATTTATTTTCATTAGAACTTTAAATCACCATTTCTGTTCTTGCCCAGTGAGGTCAAACCATGCTGTGTTCATCCTTAGTCCATTTACTAGGAAACTCATATGCAGATGGTCAGTCATTCACACAATCGGCAACAGGCCCCATGAATAATTCAGACATTATTATTGTTAATGTAGTAATTCCTAGCTGCTTCCACCATTTCTCATATGTATCTTCTTTGAAAAGGCAGGAACTATGCTACT
>NW_007869857.1:0-591 GCF_000696425.1 Galeopterus variegatus
TATTACAGATAATTGTGACCTGGTCAAACATGGACCTTCCATTTTAAGTTTTTATGAAAACAATACTTTTCAAAAGGGGTTAATTCTTATCAAAGCCAAGCTGTATGAAAATCAATAATAGCTAAATGTATCCCACTTACACTGGAACTATGAGTGCTCTATAATTATTTTTAAGGTGGTTACTTGTCATTTATTTATTTATTCATTCATTCAGAAAATATGTACTGATCCATCTTTGTGCCAGGTATTGTCCTAGGATCTGTACACAAGGATCAGTGAGGCTCCGCTCATAGCCTAAGAAATCTACAGTCCTATACCACAAAACCTCAAGAGAGGATTGAAGAAAAAAGAGACATCTTCAGGTCAGATGAAAGAAATGACCTTCAAAAAATTCAAACTGCGATTGGACTTAAGTTATCAAAGCAGACTTTGATGATGTGGCACCATCATGTTCTCAGGAATCTGCCAAAGAGGCACAAAGGTGTATTTCTACAGACACCCACCACTATGCCTGTGAGAGTCTGCACGACCTTCCCAGGAATCTTTCTAAACAGTGATGAGTACTCTTCTTCCTGGGAAGTTTTACATGTG
>NW_007869858.1:0-591 GCF_000696425.1 Galeopterus variegatus
GTTTTTGGCACAGATGGTAGATATACATTTACCACCACACTCTCCTGAAACCCCACTAAAGTGACAGAAAGGGTTGTGTTTTCTTTAAAGATATCAATTGATGAGGATGAAGAAACTGACAAGGAAACAGGAGGCAACAGCAATGGAAATGTGGAAATTGCAAAACAAGGGGGAGTTGACTTTGCTGATCCAAGAATGTTGAGACCTAAGTTAGCAGCGGGGAGGGCTGAGAAAACCTCATCTGCACCACAGATCGCCCCTCCCCCAAATGGCAGCAGATCAAGGGCTTGGACCAGTGAAGGCATACAGAGATGCTAAACACGGGATAGGGGCAAAGTCTCTAAGGAGAAGTCAGCCTCTGGGTCCTCTCCTCCACTAAGGCAGAAAACTGGGGACTTATTCTCTGGAGAGAAAAAACAGGGAGCTCATGATGGAAGGATACAGGCATGACTGAGGGGCTGGGAGCCATACTGAAAACCAGGGAATGACAAGCAAGTTTATACACTTCCCACCCACCCCTCCCCACTCAGCTTCCAGATGGCCAGACATACATCCTCCAGGTAGGACATTAGACAAATGTTATCAGGGGAA
>NW_007869859.1:0-591 GCF_000696425.1 Galeopterus variegatus
GTGTATACGTACTTATTTCTTTTGCACTTGGATTGAGAGAGGTGTATTAAAATCCTATTATAAAAGAAATTTTATATCTTATATAACCTGTAACTTCTGCTTATGAAAGTTGCTGTCTTGTTAGTTGGTATATAGATATTTATTTATTTATTTATTTATTTTTGTGACCAGTAAGGGGATCGTAACCCTTGGCTTGGTGTCACCCGCACCGTGCTCAGCCAGTGAGCGCACCGGCCATCCCTATATAGGATCCGAACCTGTGGCCTCGGCGCTCCCAGCACTGCTGCACTCCTAGCACTGCACTCTCCCAAGTGAGCCACGGGTTCAGCCCGATATATAGATATTTATAATTGTTATATGTTTATTGTGAATTGTAAGCTTTAGTACTTACATGCTCAAGATCATGGCCCCTGCTTCTATTTTTATTTGCATTTACCTTGTATATATTTCTCCATAATTAAATATTTTATTTAAGTTTATCATATATACAAACAAGTATATATATGATAATACAATCAACCAACCAATACAATAAAAACTGTACAGCTTTAGAGAATTTCCACCGGGGCCCACCCATGTAAGCAGCACCCA
>NW_007869860.1:0-591 GCF_000696425.1 Galeopterus variegatus
AAAGAAAAAAAAAAAAAAAAAAAAAAAAAAAAAAAAAAAAAGAAGTGGGCTTCTCAGTTATCCATTTAGTGGAAGTTACATATGCCTTATCATCCCCAGGCAGTGGGAATGACTGAACGGCACAATGGTCTTCTGAAAAAGGGATTAAGGCTATCCTCCCAACGCTTATCCCTGAAGGGGTGGACACCGCAGTTATGGCCAACAGTCAGGATCTTAAATGAGAGACCCCGCAAGCGTGGGCCCTCTCCAGTGGAGGCTCTGTTGTATAGAGCTGCAGCACCTGTTCCTGCAACCATTCTTTCCAGGATGGTAAGCTCACATGTATTCCACCAGTGGGATAAGGGCTCCCTCTATTGGTGCCAATAATCTTTTTGTCTTTTCACCCATAGTATTGTGGCTGCAGGCACCAGAGTCAACTAGAACATACATAGGTTCATGTGGCCAATGTGTTGGCTTGCTAAATATGTACTTAGTTTCCTACCAGTGTGGCTGCAGAATTCCTGTGGAAAATCACCCCAGTGACAACTACTAACTGGACATGTGGATGGGTGGGGTTTTTGTGGCTAATAGTTGAAAGGATAGAACTACAGG
>NW_007869861.1:0-591 GCF_000696425.1 Galeopterus variegatus
GTTAAATTTACTGCTAGGTTTTTTTCTTGCTGTTGATTTTGTTTTGTTTTTTGGTTTTCTGTTTTTTTTGTTTTTTGGGGGGGGTTGGTTACTATTGTAAATGGGCTAGCTTTCTTGATTTCTTTCTCTGCTAGTTCATTGTTGGAGTATAAAAACATAACAGATTTTTACATGTTGATTTTGTATCCTGAAACTTCACTGAAATTGTTTATCAACACTAAGAGTTTTTTTGTAGAGTCTTTAGGCTTTTCTGTATGTAGCATCATGTCATCTAGGGACAATTTGACTTTGTGTTTTCCAATTTGGATACCCTTTATTTCTTTCTTTTGCTTTATTTCTGTGGCTAAAATTTCCAATACTGTATTAAAGAGGAGTGGTGAGAGTGTTCATCCTTGTCTCATTCAGGATGATATTAGCAATGGGTTTGTCAGATATGGCTTTTGTGTTGAGATACTTTCCTTCTATACTCTATTTGCTGAGAGTCTTTATCATGAAACAATGTTGAATTTTGTCAAATGCTTTTTCTGCAACTATTGAGATTATCATATGATTTTTGTCCTTGATTTTGTTGATATGGTGTATCACATTTAT
>NW_007869862.1:0-591 GCF_000696425.1 Galeopterus variegatus
AACTACCATATTATCCAGCAACCCCCTACTGGGTATGTATCCAAAGGAATGGAAATCATCAAGTCAAAGGGACACCTGCACTCCCATGTTTATAGTGGTTAATGTTATTCACAATTGCCAAGAGTTGGGACAAACCTAAATGTCCTTCCGTGGATGACTGGATAAGGAAAATGTGGTATATATATATTATATACCCAATAGAATACTACTCAGCAATAAAAAGAAATGAAATTCTGGCATTTGCAGCAACGTGAATGAGCTTGGAGAAAATTTTGGTGAGTGAAATAAGTCAGGCAAAGAGAGAGAAACACCATGTTCTTACTCACATGTGGAAGCTGAAAAAGTTGATTTTGTAAAAGTAGAAAGTAGAATAGTAGTTACTAGAGACTGGTGGAGGGAAGGGAAAGAGGACCGGGAAGAGGTTGGTCAGTGAATACAAAATATTAGGGAGATAAGAAGAATGGGATTTAGTGTTCTCTAGTAATATAAGGAAGCCACAGTTAACACCAAAGTACTGTATATCTTTGAATAGTGAGTCAAGATGATGTTGAATGTTCCGAACACAAAGAAGTGACAAATATTTGAGGTGAT
>NW_007869863.1:0-591 GCF_000696425.1 Galeopterus variegatus
ATCTGACCTTGTTCTTCATAGAAAGCAGGGTGTTAAAATAGACCTTTAGGTTTAACTGTTGATATATGTTCTAAAAGGAGAAATGTATCTACACTTGAAATTTTAAATATGTGTAGAAAAATGGGCAAGGGTAGTGGAAAAAATGGGTGGGAAAACAATGATATTTTGTTTAAAAGTCTGAAATACTTTTTTTTTTTTAATGGACTAGCCTGCACGTTGATGGATGCGGTTTGACAACTGCTAGAACAACCCACTTCCTTTGCAGTTTGAAAACAATTTTACTCCCTTTGTGAGTTTGGGAATATAAGGCAGGTTTCTCAACTTCGGCACTATGGACAATTGGGGTCAGGTCTTTCTTTGTCGTGGGGGCTGTTGTGTGTATCACTGTTCTGTGTATCGGAGGACGTTTAGTAGCATCCCTGGCCTCCACCCCTAGATGCCAGTAGCTCTTCCCTCACCCCACTGTGTGTTATGACAATCAAAAATGTCTCTGGACATTGCCAAATCTCCCATGAGGGACAAAATTGCCTCCAGCGATTGCGAACCACTGCTTTAAGGAAGGTGCTAGGATGCAAGGAAGTGAGAACTGAA
>NW_007869864.1:0-591 GCF_000696425.1 Galeopterus variegatus
AAGTTTGGACACAGCTGGCAGCTGCTTATGAGCCTGGGACCCCCGAAGTTTCTCATCAGTTTCAGGTTGAGGACAAAGTCTACGTCAGACGGCATCGTTCCCGGACCCTAGAGCCTCGCTGGAAAGGACCTTACTTAGTGCTCCTAACAACCCCGACGGCTGTGAAGGTAGACGGAATCTCCGCTTGGGTCCATGCCTCGCACGTGAAACCTGCATCACCAGAGGACCAAGGACAGAGGAACACCACCTAGAGAGTTCAAAGTGCCGAAGAGCACCCCTTAAGACTGAAAATTGTTCGGACACCTTTACTGTGATAAGATGAAAACTCTCTTGTTTCTTTTATGTCTAACCATTCTCTTCCTGGGCACAGGAGCTGACAGCCCGCATGTTCCTAAAAATTTCACTTGGTATGTTATAAATGGGGTGAGAGATTCTGGAGTCAGTCCAAAGTAACTACAGGAGCCTGGTGGCCAGACTTATTTCCAGATTGTGTAAACTGGCTTTAAGAGCCTCAGGCAACTGGGATCTAAAAGGATACTTTGACACTCGCAGGCCCCCTTTTTTTCCCTCCCCCCGGGAGCGCCGCGGGCT
>NW_007869865.1:0-591 GCF_000696425.1 Galeopterus variegatus
CATTATATAATGACAAAGAGATCTATCCAGCAAGAAGATATAATAATCATAAATATATAAGTACCCAACACCAGAGCACACAGGTATATAAAGCAAATACTATTAGACCAAAAGAAAGAGAAAGACCTCCAAATGATAATGGTTGGAAAATCTGAACACATCTCTCAGCATTGGACAGATCATCTAGGCAACAAATCAACAGAGAAATACAGGATGTAAACTATACTTTAAACCAATTGGACTTCACAGGTATCTACAGAACTTTTCATTCAATAACTACAGAATATACAATCTTCTCATCAGCACATGGAACATTCTCCAGAGTGGACCATGTGTTAGACCACAAACAAGTCTCAACAAATTTTTAAAATCTGAAATTATTTCAAGTATTTTCTCAGACCACAACAGATTAAAACTAGAAACTGATAGAAAGCAAAACTCTGGAAATTATACAAACACAGGGAAATTAAACACCATGCTCCCAAACAACCTACAGGTCAAAGATAAAATTAAACAGAAAATCAAAAAAATTCTTGAAACTAATGAAAATAAGGACACACCATACCAAAACCTGTGGAATACAGCAAAAGC
>NW_007869866.1:0-591 GCF_000696425.1 Galeopterus variegatus
TTGTTCCAGGTTTGGCTCTTATAAATAAGGCTGCTGTAAACATTCTCGTGCAAGTCTTTTGTGGACATATGTTTTCATTTCTCTTGGGTACCCGGGAATGGAATTGCTGGGTCATAGGGTAGATGTCCATATAGCTTTTTAAAATACTGGCAAACAGTTCTCCAAAATGGTTGTAATATTTTATATTCTCACCATCAATATCAGTTGTTCCATATCCTTGCCACATTTGGTATTGTCAGGCTTTTTAATTTTAGCAGTTTTGGTGGTTATGATATGTTTTTCCACTATGGTTTTAATTTGCATTTTCCTGATGACTAATTATGTTGAGCATCTTTTCATGTCTTGTTGGCTGTCTCTACATGTTCATTTGTGAAGTGTCTGTTAAAGTGTTTTTTTGCCCATTTTGAAACTGGGTTGTTTGTCCTTTTATTGTTATTTGTGGGAGTTCTTTATATATTTTGTATATAAGTATTTTGTCATATTATATATAGAGAGATATCAGATATTTTTTCTTAGTCTGGCTTGCCTATTGACTTTTTAAATAGTGGTTATTAATGAGAAAAATTTTAATTTTAATGAAGTTTTTTTTTT
>NW_007869867.1:0-591 GCF_000696425.1 Galeopterus variegatus
GAATGGAACAAATTAAGCAAAATAATACAAAGTGCCTATCACAGTTCACAGAATATACCAGTACTGAAAAATAGGTGGCTTCTGTTATGACTGCTAGGTAGGAGATGTCTATTCGCTCTCTTCAAAGAAAGAGTAGTTGTTAGCCATATTTTGGGTGATTTTAAATGCCTTTAACATGCTGAGTACCACATAGCATATGGATTTTTTTTACAATTACTTTTAAGATTGCATCAGTCACAAAAGAGTGGGCTGGGCCAATAGGAATTTTTAAAATTAATATTTATTCACTTAACACCAGATAAAGATTTCATTTCAAAGACAGAACAAAAGCAAAGAAAAAATAGATGGGGATAATAAATGTGTCACCAGTATTTTTTCAATCATTCCTCAATGAATAACTCTTTTCGAGCTAACACTACAAATGATTACTTGTGCTTCCCTGACTGAAGAAATACCATATATTATTCTTAGTTAACTAATTTAATAACATCTAAAACTAGAAGATTTGGTATGCTATAGCAATACAAAATATAGCAAAGGTGATAAGACTCTAAGAGCTAGCATTAAACAAACATATGGATATTAACATTT
>NW_007869868.1:0-591 GCF_000696425.1 Galeopterus variegatus
GCCTTCCCCTCAACATTGCCACCCTCCTTACCATACCTTAAACGAAACAAAACCCATGAAGGAATAAATAAAAGAGTCCCAGGGCTGGGCCCACCCTACTCTTCATGCATGTAACCCACATAGCACCACCAGCACCCGTGACCCGGACCCTCTCCGGGAGGTGGTCTGCACTCAGGACAGGCGCACGGAGCCCAGCTGACTGCTGTCACGTGGCCAGTGGGTGAGAGGGCTCTAAGAAACTCAAAAGCCAGTGTTACATCCTGCATCCAGGACAGGGCCACCCAGGCTTCTCATACGTCTACTTATTTTCTGTCATAGTAAAAGAGGACTCGTCTTGATAACTTTTCCCTAAACTTGAACTCTAGGTCTGCCTTTCAAAATGGAGACCATTCAAATGGGCAGTCACTGTCTCACTTAAGCAAACAGTTAAGCGCTTGGTACTTATCTTTCGATCATCTGGGCTGGCATGTGACAGGGTCGCTGAGAGCTAGCTGCCACTGCACCAAATACTGGGGCAGACTGAGGGTCTGGTAAGAGGGTCAGGATACACGCAATGGCTTTCTCAGTGACAAAAGACATTAAATCCCTGTA
>NW_007869869.1:0-591 GCF_000696425.1 Galeopterus variegatus
CAGAAGAGAAAGAAAAAATAAGAAACTAAGAAGACACATGGTGGATAAATAAGAAGCAAACTAGGACCGCAGCAGTAATTGTAACACATGTCAATGTATCACACTTGTCAAGTCACAGAGATTTTTGGGTCAGAGAAAATAACACACAGCTAAATATTGTTTACCAGAGACACACCCAAACCCTAACATAACGATGAGGAAAAGCTGAAAGTAAATAGATGGAAGAGGGACACTAGCAAATCCTAACCAAGGGAAATAAGGTAGAGTTATACAGACATTAGAGAAAATAGACTTCAAGGGAAAAACACTCCTGTGGGGCAGGTGAAAGCTTTCCTATTATCTGTGGGTGACCTACTTTTCCTTCCCAGGGTGACCGCTGTGTCTGTGCTTTCACCTCTGCCTGGAATGGGGCTGCTGGGCTGAATACTATTTCTGCTATATAAAGCACAAAGTAGCAACACTGATGGAAAAATTTCTTCTGACATTTTCCAGCATTTTTATGTGCTGTATCTGGCATACTTGTTCTAAAGATGTTTTTTGGGATGTGTGTGTGTGTGTGTGTGTGTGTGTGTGTGTGTGTGTGTGTGTGTG
>NW_007869870.1:0-591 GCF_000696425.1 Galeopterus variegatus
GCATTACTTGTTGGCCTCCAACTCTTGTGTGACTTCCAAAAGAACAGCTTTCAAAGGCCCTCAAAAGGGAAAGGTTTAAGGTAACCTCCCCCTGCAGAGGGGAGATGCCAGCCAAGCAAAGGGCAGGTCAGAGGGGCCTCTGGAGATAATGGAATTTCAAAAACATTGTAAAGGAGCTGTCAGGCCCGGACACGCTGAGGGGGATGAGCTGTGGCTCCCGACGAGTTGACGTCCGGGACTAATGAAATGATGAGTCTATTTCACACAATGGCCCTGTCAAGAAAAATGGTGTCGATTTAGAGGAGCCTTGGAAAGCTGTCCTTAGTGGCCTTCAAAGTGTCAATTTTCAGGTGCTAAGCAGTAATTAAAGTTAGTGAGTTATAGTAGCATTCAATGAAATTAGATCATGTCAAAGACCACAGAAAGGGTCAGGGTTAGTGTTCATTCCCAGGCGCAGAACATTCCAGCCCAGCTGGCGTTTACGATACTGAAGAATACTTTTAAGGTAAAAAGGGGAATGCATCTTTTTATTTCGTCAAAATGTTCTCTTCTTGCTGGTTGAAATTCCTTCAGAGAAGGGTCTGCCTTTTT
>NW_007869871.1:0-591 GCF_000696425.1 Galeopterus variegatus
GTGTTGACTGGATCAACTGCATGCTCCCGGCCTGTGCAAGGCTCTGCGGGGCATATGGTGAAGGCTGTCCTTCCTTCCTGTCTTTGTTCTTCATTCTTGCCCCAAACCCATGATCTCATATTAGATTGAGGACGGTCTGAGTGTAGATTTGGCCCATCTCCCAAAACTCTGTCACTTTCATTTATTTATAACATAGATAGAACTAACACCTCTTTTCTCTCTTTTGAAGAAGATGTACTTTGCACTGCTTGGAAGGAATTGGTTGTTAATTTACAGTTACTGAATGCTTATTCACATTTAGCCATCTGTTTTAAAATGTACCCGGGATTTGTTTTGATCCAGTACAGAGCTGGCCGGTTAGCTCCGTCAGTTAGTGTGGTGTTAGAACACCAAGGGCAAGGGTTTGGATCCCAGTACCAGCCAACCACCAAAAAAAAGAAGAAAAACCAGGTACGGTAAGACACACAAATGACTGCACAAAGAAAGAAGTTTATACTCACAGACCCCTAGAAACAGGAGGTGCGGCACGCCACGCCAGGTGGCCTGGGGAGCATCAGGGTTGTTCAGGAGGCAGAGGGAAAGGAAGGTGTG
>NW_007869872.1:0-591 GCF_000696425.1 Galeopterus variegatus
TGGAAGTCCCCTGGGCTACCAAATCAGAAAGGGTGGAGGGCCAGGTGCTTCAGCCATGCCCAACACCCACAACCAGTTGCAAGGGTGGGGGCTAAGGGCCTCAGCCACAGCCCCCCCAACACGAGCAGCCAGCCCAGCAATGACCACTAAGCTGCAGCAAGAAGGGCCCCAGGTTGGGCCGGCCCGGTGGCACACTGCTACAGTACGCCGCTTGGGAGCGCGGCGGCGCTCCTGCCGAGGGTTCGGATCCCACATACAGACCGGTTCCCGCTCACTGGCTGAGCGAGGTGCGGGTGCAGCACCGAGGGTTGCAATCCCGTTGCCGGTCCCCGGTCCAGTATGGGCGCGACACTGAGGGTTGCGATCTGTTGCCCGGACATGAAAAAAGACAAAAAAAGGAAAAAAAAAAAAGAAGGGCCCCAGGTTCCCGACCTGGGGAGGCAGGAGTTGAGGGCTTTTGCCACATCCCCTGACATCTGCACCCAGTCCGGCAAGGACCACGCCACTGCTGGAAACCCCGTGGTCTCCCTTGCGGGAATGTGGGGGGTACCACAGGCCTCAATCCCACTCCTCCCCCTTCCTCCTTCTTCC
>NW_007869873.1:0-591 GCF_000696425.1 Galeopterus variegatus
CGGTCTGCATGTGGGATCCGAACCCTCGGCAGGAGCAACACCGCGCTCTCAAGCGGCGCACTGTAGCAGTGTGCCACTGGGCCGGCCCGATAAATGTCTGTTTATAGATAAGTTAACTATGTATTTGCAAATCCATCCTATACACTTTTACATCAGAAGGTACGAGTACAGATTTCAAAATGTACTGCAATTTTACTTGAGGCTAGTAAGTTTTAGAAATAATTTTAGAATCCTTATAATGAGGTATACTCTCCTCAAACAAACTGTTGAGATAATGCAGAAGAACAGATGACTTAGAGCCAATATAATTCACAAGAAGAGGAAGCAGAAATGTAACCTAAGACTATATTGTTTTACACATTAACCCCTTTTTGGAATTGGCAAGTAACAATATTCACCCACATTAAAAAATGCCCTGCAAAATGGTTATTTGTTCATTCTTCAGCACTGGAGCATCTTCTCTGAGTTGCCTTAGAAATAATGCAGAGATAATTCTTGGTATATAGCTGCTCTTTACACAGGAACACTTAAAACTGTGCTTAATTTAAATGCTGCTCATCATAAAGTAAACAGGTCCAAATATATTCACAA
>NW_007869874.1:0-591 GCF_000696425.1 Galeopterus variegatus
CCCAATCCTGTTTGCCCTTTAACTATCTGAGGGTCAGCAAGCTACAAAAAGGTGCCATTGCCGCTGCCAATATAGACACATTGGGTATGCAGCCAGGTACCAGGGCACTTATCTGACAAATACTTTTTAGGAGCATCTATTTACTTCATACCTAAATACTTCATAACACACATATCTGTTCTACAAGGGTGTACACTTGTAGAACAAAAAGGACTTTCAATAGAAAGTAAGCAAGCACTGAGTTATAGAACACATGACAAGTAGGAAGGGGTCCTGGGTGTTTAGTATTATAGTGCATGTGCCAAATAAAAGATGAGTATTTAGGGAAGGATTCCTGGAGGAGAAGGTAGGACTTAGTGGTCTAGTGGTAGAAGGAGACATGCCATATCCATGTAGGTGCACATGATCAGTGTCCAGAGATAACCTGCTGTATTGAATCAATGACTGACGAGAAAGAAAGGCTCACTGTCAGTGTGGGAAAATTCTAGAACCAAAGACTTTGGTTTTCAGAATATTCAGCAGACAATGAGGAGAGCAGCCTGTAGGGAAAGATTCACACAGGGGGGAAAAGAAGAAATAACCAAGAGGCAG
>NW_007869875.1:0-591 GCF_000696425.1 Galeopterus variegatus
TAACCATTTGTATCTTTAAAAGTATTTAGGGACAGAATATAAAAGTGTCCCAACACCATCATAGCACATTTAATTTTTCTATCCTGGGCAAATTATGCTTATTTTGACATATGGAGAATTTATTGGGCAATATGTTAAAATTTCATTTAGACATTTTGAGTATGTCTTATTATGGGACAACTAAATAGTATTCATCTCAGAGCATTTACTGTTACAATGATACTCTTTAAATATTGGGGACTTTTAAGAAAATCTATTTCTCAGAAGCCTGGTAGGACTCAAATAGTAAATGCCAGTTGAGAACATGAGATGAAAACAAATCAGTACCTAGACCAAGAAGTCCATAGTAGATCAGAACTAAATTGAAATTGTTGGCAGATTCAAGCCTATTTATTTGTGCCATAAAAATTCTATTTTGTGGATAGATATCACATTTTAGAAAAAATGAATTCATCTTGACAAGAAATATAATGGATTCGCTTTCCTTTAGAACTAAAGGATGACAATCCATTTACACTCACACATGAAGAAATACTCTCAAATATTTTTTTCATTAAAAAAAGTGTTTGAGAATGTATTATTTGCAAGACA
>NW_007869876.1:0-591 GCF_000696425.1 Galeopterus variegatus
ATAATGAAAATCAGCAATGAAAAGGGATACATTACAACTGACACCACAGAAAAATAAACAACTATATGCCAATAAATATGAAAACCTGGAGGATATAGATAAATTTCTGGACAAATATAATCTTCCGAGACTGAACCAAGAAGATATAGAAAAACTAGACAGACCAATAAGAAGCAAAGAGATTGAAATAGTAATCGGCAATCTTCTATCAAAGACAAGAACAGGACTGGATGGCTTTACAGCTGAATTTTATCAAACACTTAAAGAGGAGTTAATACTATTTCTCTCCAAACTTTTCCAAAAAATTGAAACAGAAGCCATTCTTCCAAACTCATTCTATGAGGCCAACATAACCCTGATACTAAAACCAGACAAAGGTCCACCAAAAAAATAAAATTACATGCCAATATCATTGATGGACATAGATGCTAAAATCCTCAAAAAAATATTAGCAATCAGAATATGGCAACGCATCAAAAAAACTATACACCATGATCAAGAGGGATTCATCCCAGGGATGCAAGTATGGTTCAACATATGCAAGTCAATAAATGTGATACAGCACATCAACAAAATCAAGGACAAAAACCA
>NW_007869877.1:0-591 GCF_000696425.1 Galeopterus variegatus
TGTGTCCACTCTCGTGGATTCCAACCCACCTTCTACGTGGAATCATAAGATGTAATCATCCAGTAAATCACAGATGCCACCTCGTTCGTCCCCACGCTCTTCAGTGTGCCCCATCGCAGGAGAATGGGGACTCCGACTTGCAGCTTTGGGTCCAACAACATGGGTTGGTGGGCGGGGCTGCTGGGCCCACCTGAGCTGTGTCCAGCGTGGGGCAGTGGCGTCGCAGCCTTGGGGGCACACGTTTTCTCTCCTTGGCCTGTGGGATGAAGTCAGAGCCGTAGCCCTGCTGTGCGGCCACATCCATCCTCGTAACCCCTCTCCCGGTTGTGCCAACCTTCTGCTGATCCCTGTAAATGTTCGTCACCGTCTATTCTGCACAGCCAGTACCTCGTTATCTTTCAGGACGCGGTTGCAGACTGGAGCCCTACCCTGGAACTTGTCAGAACCTTCAGAATGAGGTTGCTGGACAGTTCAGGCCTCAAAGGAACCATGAAAGTGCTGTTGGTGCCATAGCTAATGCGCTGCCTTCCCTGGGGCTGTGGACCTCCCCAGTCCTAGGTCACTCTGCTTCTCTCTGAATCTCTGGACAGG
>NW_007869878.1:0-591 GCF_000696425.1 Galeopterus variegatus
AATGAGATACCACCTCACCCGAGTTAGACTGGCTATGATCAAAAAGACAGTGAATAATAAATGCTGGCGAGGGTGTGGAGAGAAGGGAACACTACTGCACTGTTGGTAGGAATGTCAATTAGTACAACCACTTTGGAAAACAATTTGGTGGTTTCTCAAACAACTACAGATAGATCTTCCATATGATCCAGCAGTACCCCTTCTGGGTATATATCCAGAGAGATGGAAATTATTGCAGCTCTGTTTACAATAGCCAAGGAGGGAAGTTGGGGGATAATTGGAAGGGGACAAAGGGGACAAAAGCAATTTCTGGTAACGGGTATGTCCCCATATGAATCTGGCCCCCACATCATGGGCAGGAAGGGAGACAATCAGCTTTGTATCTCATGAATATTCTAAATGAATGAATGAATAAACAATAAATACATAAATAAATAATAAATACATACATACATACATACATACATAAATCCATACATAAATACATAAACAAACAAACAAATAAATCGGGCTTGCTTAAAGATATTAAATGACTTGCCTAAAGCCATACACAGGGGCTGCAGTCCAAGTCAGTCAAACATGTAAGTCCAT
>NW_007869879.1:0-591 GCF_000696425.1 Galeopterus variegatus
AAGGGTTTAGCTGAACATTTTTTTGATTGAAAGAACACTTGTATGTTAACATTCAATAGGCTAAGATTGTATTATCTATGGAACTTTGGTTTCTTAAATGATGTATTTGAGAGTTCTTCTAAGAAAGACAATCTGTTTTGAAAATAATGCATTAAATAAACATTGCTATATTGTTAAACATCTCTATTTATGAAAACAAAATATAACTATGGTATATTTTGGAAAAAATAAGGGATTTCAAGTGCCTTCTCCACTCTAACTTGAAATTCTGCCACAATATGACATCATAGTTATGTAAAAGGAGATATTTTAGAAAATGTTGGAGACTTATGTCTAGTATAACTCAGGAGATATTTAGTATGAAAAGTTCTGAGATAAGCGAATTATCTGTTTGAAGGTTGGAAGAATCCATTTCTTTGCTTGGATTGTATTATTTTATCTAAAGTTAAATACACTTGAAGGTATATTTCTACATGACTTTCGCTAAAGAGGAGCAGTTTTCATGAAACATGCCCATAAAATTAAGTCCAAGCATTGTCTTTGGGAAAATATACCCTTTGAAAACTAGTGGCAAGTATTATGGATTCTTTG
>NW_007869880.1:0-591 GCF_000696425.1 Galeopterus variegatus
CTACAAATTTAAAATTATAGCTGGGAGCTTAAGCAACTTTTTCTCAGTACCTGATAGAACTTCTGACACACACACAGAAAAAGTACCAGCAAGTTTACACGAGATCTGAAGTTTATACAAGATCAAAAAAAAGGATCCGGTTATCATACAAATACAAGTCTCAACTCAACAACAGTAGAATACATGTGTTTTTCAAGAGCCTATGGGATATTGAACAAAATAGATCCTTATCTGTGCCATGAGACAAACCACAATAAATTTAAAATAATTGAAATGGGATATAATATGTTCTTTGACCATTTGGAATCAATTAACAATAGTAATATCTCTAAAGATATGAAAATTAAAGAATACACTTGTGAATAATTCATGGGTCAAAATGTAAGTCTAAAAGGACATAAAATAGCACACCCAGCTCAATGAAATGAAAATACAACATATCCAAATACGTAGGATACTGCTAATGCAGCGCTGAATGCTAAACTCTTACATTAAAAAGAGGGAAGGTGTTAAATCAATAATAGAAGTAATTATGTAAGGAAACAAGAAAAAAATCCAAAATAATCCCAAAACAAACAAAATGAAAAAAAA
>NW_007869881.1:0-591 GCF_000696425.1 Galeopterus variegatus
CTACCTCACATTTTAAACAGAAATTAAGGGCCGGCCTATGGCTCACTTGGGAGAGTGTGGTACTGATAACACCAAGGCCATGGGTTCGGATCCCTACATGGGGATGGCTGGATGGCTCACTTGAGAGAGCGTGGTTCTGACAACACCAAGTCAAGGGTTAAGATCCCCTTACCAGTCATTTTTTAAAAATAATAATAATAAAAAATAAACAGAAATTAATTCGAAGTGGATCACAGATCTTCATGTAAAATGTAAAACTATTGATCTTTTAGAAGAAAGCAGGAGAAAAATTTGTGACCTAAGTTTAGCAAAGGGTCCTTAGGACATTAAAAGCATGATCCATAAACAGGAACAAAGATAAACTGTACTTACAAATTAAAGACACTGTTAAATGGGTAAAAAGATAAACTACAGACTGGAAGAAAACACTTGCAATCACATTCTTGACAAAGAACTCGTACACAGAATATATTTTTAGAACTCTCAAAAGAAAAACAAGAAAAACAAACAAACAAAAAAATAGGAAAAAGTCGGCAATAAATTTAAAAAGTTACCTCACCAAGGAGAGATAGATGGAAATAGGTACCTGAA
>NW_007869882.1:0-591 GCF_000696425.1 Galeopterus variegatus
ATTTTCCAGGAACCCTCAAGAGAGAGGCATTCCTCCTTGGAAAAATAATCCCAGACTGGTGTGTTCTCCCAGTATTTATTTTCCAGGGCAGAAAGTTACAGTAAAGGAACATAGGTTGTTACAAAAAGAACAGTAAGATAATTGTCATGGCAACACTCATTAATTTGTAAAACGTTAAGTTGATCCACCAACAAAAGCTTGTTCTTAGCAAACATTTTCTTTTCCTCCAGCAATGTCCTCAATATATTTATATAACAATCAAGTAACTTTCTCAACATATCAATCAATAGGTTAACCTGCACCAAGGACATCTGCCCTTTGAGCCAGTAATTTTGCTGCATTACAATTCTTTATCTACAACAGAGACTTTAGCCTTGGGAAAGTTTCCTGTCTTTTTCAAGCTTAACATTTCTATGTGTACTTTTAAAAAGTTAGGCCATACCTGAAATTGCAGGGTCTTGGAAGCTAGGCCCTGTGAAATACATTTGCTTTATAAATGTTACTCCACATTAATGAATTTTTAAAAATAACTATTAAATTCAAGCTTAAAAATGTGAGTTAGTTAATAAATTAAACTAAGACATTTCATTT
>NW_007869883.1:0-591 GCF_000696425.1 Galeopterus variegatus
TTTTGTCAAAAACTATGACAATTGAAATGACATCTTTAAAGTGCTAAAAGGAAATAAAAACTATCAACCAATGAAAATAACTTCCAAAAATGAAATAGAAAGAGAGATTTTCAAATAAACAAAAGCAGAGAATTTATTTGCAGCAGAACTGTACTACAAAACATATACAAAGGAAGTTCTTCAGAGTGAAGAACTATAATACAGACAGGAAGTTAACATAAATAAAGGTCAATTTAAAAATTCATTTTCTTATTTTTATTTTTTCTAAAAGATAACTGTCTAAAGCAAAAATAATATCAATATATCATGTACTACAGCAAATGTTAAAGTAAAATGTATGACAAAGGATGGGAGGAATTAGCAGAATTCTGTTGTAACACCCTTACAGTACAAACAAAATGGTAAAACATTTAAATTATATCTTAAAAAACAGAAATTAATTATAATTTTTCAGGGATTTTAAATATATGTAGAAGTAAAAGATATGACAACAGAAACACAAAAGTACATAGGTAGATATATGAAAAAATAATAAGAGAATGTATAACTAAAAAGCTAACAAGGAAAACTAGACTAAAACTAGACTAAAAA
>NW_007869884.1:0-591 GCF_000696425.1 Galeopterus variegatus
ACTGGAAGACAGCTCTTCAGAGTTTGGAATCCTCTTTTTTGGTGCTGCCAGGCACAGGGGTATAGAGTGTTAAGACGAACAGGGATGTGAGCCGCAGGGTGCTCAGGAAAGAACTTCTCTCCCATTCCTATGGACCTGAACAAATTTGGTTGTAGAGCAAGGTTTTCTTATTTCATTATTTTTTTTAAGGATCATACTTTGACTTTAATCTGCAATTTGGATTTGCTAATTGAGGTGGTGCAGTGATCAGAGTTCATGACTATGATTTAGACTATCTCACACTTTTCGTAGAAAAATTAAAGGGGCTACTCTAAGGTTCACCCCTTTGAGTTCAGGGCTCCCCAGGCAGTGCTGGGCCACCACATACAACCCACGGCCGGTGGCTAATGTGCTTGACTAACAGTCATAAAAGTAACAGAGGTTGCTTGTAGAAGATTTGTAAAATGTAGCAAAATACTGAGACAGAAATTGCCCATAATTCCATGATGGTTTGTCTTTGATATTTTTCTTTCTGGGGTCTTTTTTCTCAGGCTCACATATGTGAAGGTATATATGCATTTTAGAAAGCAAACTGGGGGGCTGGCCGGTTTG
>NW_007869885.1:0-591 GCF_000696425.1 Galeopterus variegatus
CATCACCTGCATGTGGGTGGCCCACGACAGCCACCACAATAACCACAGCTGCCATGAAAGCGTCTAGATGCCACAACCTCTGTGCAGATGGTCCACCAGCCACTGGAGTGCATTGACACAAGGAGAGTCACCAACAGAGATAAAGAAAAGAAGAGGATGTCTCTCTCCACAAAACCCATTCCAGAGTGACAGAAGAAGCATCGTATAACTTCGTATAATGTATGCTATACGAAGTTATTACGCTTTCATGGTGGGGGGCTTTCTCTGGCCACAGTATATCAACAAAGTAACCATTACTCTTTCAGAGGGAGAGAAGAAATCTAGGATAATTCGAGGGGGGAGGGAGGAAGAGGGGGAGGGGGAGAGATTGGACAAGGGGCATAAAGAATAAGTATGATTTGTAATAGTATATATGCAAGTAATATTGATTTGATCAACACATGTCAACGTTGAACCCCCAAAATATGCATAATCAATTATGATTCGATAAAAATTTTTTTTAAAAAAACATGAAAAGAAAAAGATATACAAAATCTTTAGGATTTATGGGTACCAAGGAGGTCGTCAGGAAAATGCCTTTGTAGCCTCAAT
>NW_007869886.1:0-591 GCF_000696425.1 Galeopterus variegatus
TTTGTTTATTTATGGATTCAGCTCCCAGTTATGAGTGAGAACATGTGGTATTTCTCTTTCTTTACCTGGGTCGTTTCACTTACGATAATTTTCTCCAGGCTCATGCATGTTTTTGCAAATGGTAGAATTTCATTCTTTTTTATGGCTGAGTAGTATTCCATTGTGTATATATACCACTGTTTCCTTATCCAATTATACATCAATGGACACCGGTTGATTCCATTGCCTAGCTATTGTAAATAGAGCTGTATTAAACATGGGAGCACAGGTATCCCTTCAACCTGATGTTTTCCAAACCCCAGGAGTGAGATTGCTGGATCACATGGAAGTTCTATCTGTAGTTGTTTTAAAAATTCTCTTCTGTTTGTTCAAACTCTAGATAAGTATTTTTACCTTCTCCACAATAGTTATGAAATTTACTGTTTTTATAATTTTTAGAAAATGTTCCTAGACAATTTAATTACTAAATTATTCATATTGGATATTTTTTTTAAAATCTCAATTTTTTTATATTTATTTATTTATTTTTATTTTTTTTTGTCTTTTGTCTTTTTCCGTGTCCGGCAACGGGATTGCAACCCTCGGTGTTGC
>NW_007869887.1:0-591 GCF_000696425.1 Galeopterus variegatus
GGAATTCCAATTTGCCTGGCAGAAGACTTTTCAGCAGAAACATTGCAGGCCAGGAGGGAATGGAATGATATACTCAAAGTGCTGAAGGAAAAATATTTTCAACCAAGAATACTGTACTCAGCAAAGCCATCCTTCAGAAATGAAGGGGAAATAATGGTATTCCCAGACAAACAACAGCTGAGGGAATTTATTACAACTAGGCCAACTTTACAAAAAATGCTAAAGGGAGTTCTTCAAACAGAAAAAAAAGAAAAAAAAAAAAAAGAATACCAGTGTGTAACCCAAAAACATCCAAAGGTATAAAATTCACAGACACAAATAAGTATGCAGACAAATTCAAATATTCTGACATAGTTAATTTGGAATATAAACCACTTACATTCATAGTAGAAAGTTTAAAAGAAAAAACAAATAAAGATAATAACTACAATAATTTGTTAAGAGATATGCATTATGAAAATGTAAATTATAACAACAAAAGTCAACAAAAATGCAAAATGCAGGGAATAATCAAGTTAAAATGTCTGGTTTTTTTTTCTCCTTTGCGATGAAAATTAGATTGTTATGAGTTCAAAATAACCTGTTATAACT
>NW_007869888.1:0-591 GCF_000696425.1 Galeopterus variegatus
TTCTCTGTTCCACCATTATCACAATGTGATACTCTGCCATCACCATCACCACCACCAAGACTTCACCAATGTGTTCCCTGGACTCTGGACTTCCCAGCCTTAGAAAATGTAAGCAATAAATTTTGTTTTCTTTATAAATCGCCCAGTTTCAACTGTTTTGTTACAAGCAACAGAAATGGACTAACACACCATGGGTGAATGGGTAGGGTTCTTTTCACAGAAAATGGCAAGAGCATAAAAGGAGCAAACAGAAACTTATTAGTCCCACTTAAGACCTTTGCTTGTTTGTTTGTTTGTTTGTCTTTTTCGTGACCGGTAAGGGGATCGCAACCCTTGGTGTGGTGTCGCCCACACCACACTCAGCCAGTGAGCGCACCGGCCATTCCTATATAGGATCCAAACCTGCGGCAGGAGCGTTGCTTTGCTCCCAGCGCTGCACTCTCCCGAGTGTGCCACGGGCTTGGCCCTTAAGACCTTTGCTTGTGATGAGTCCCTTCTGCCCACATTCCATTGACCAAAGCATGTCACACAACCAAACCCAACATCAAGATCTTCAGCACTTCAGGGGATGGAAGTGCAAATTCACAGGAG
>NW_007869889.1:0-591 GCF_000696425.1 Galeopterus variegatus
GTCCAATTGGTCTAGAGTATTGTTTAGATCTTGTGTTTCTCTGCTGATTCTTTGCCTCGATAGGTATATCTAAATAAGAACACTTTCCTACACAACCATAATAAGAACAACACACTCAAGTTTTCCCACTTGTCCCCTAAATGTCTTTTGCACTAAGTTTGTTCATACCAAGATTTAATCAAGAGAGCCATGATTGTATTTGGTTGTTGAGTCTCTCAAGTTTTATTTATTTATTTACTTATTTTTGGCTGCTGGCCAGTACAGGGGCCTGAATCCTTGACCTTGTGTTATCAACACTGCGCTTTTAACCAACTGAGCTAATAAGCCAGCTCTGAAGTGTATTTTTTTTTTAAGAGCAGTTTTAGGTTCACAGCAAAATTGAGAGAAAGGTACAGAAATTTTCCCATATACCCCCTGCCCCCACACATGCACAATTTCCCCCATTATCAACATCCTGGAGTGTATTTTAAACTAGAACAGGCATTCTCCCCAGTTTTTTATTTTTCTAATGACACTGACTTGGAGAGACCAGGTGTATTGGTCCCTTTTCTGTTACTTATAACAAAATACCTGAAACTGGGTAATTTATAA
>NW_007869890.1:0-591 GCF_000696425.1 Galeopterus variegatus
CATTGATGTGTTGTGGAATCTCAGTGAAGTCTCTAAACTTCTCTGAACCTCAGTTTTATCATCTGTGAAAGGGTGAATATAAAATTGTCCCCAGATCCTGGTCCTGAGGATGACATAAGACAGGGTGTGTGCAAAGTGAGGGAAGTACTAACAGAGCAGGTGTGCCTGCAGAGGTGTGGCCTCCACCGCCTGCACCTGCAGAGGTGGGCAGCAGTGCCCGGGAGGGCCAGCTGTGCCTTTGGAAGAAGCCTTGGCATATTTGGATTGGAGCCCATGGCTCGGGCCCTGCCAGTGCTTCCTGGGTGCCTCCCCTACCTTCACTGCTCACCACCCCCTTCAGGCTGAGCCACACACCACGGGCTGGAAAATGACCAAATATTTTAAAGAACTGAGTTTGTGGTTTCCAAATATCTCTCATTCTTGATCTCTTTGGGGTCACGGAACATCAATAATCTGAAAACGCACTTAGGCACATCAGAAGCAGTTTGAATACAGCTCAAGGATATCCGTGTCCGTCCCTAACCCCGTGTTGAGAGCACCACAGCTCAATGAACCCAATACAGTCTTAAGTTGGGAAAAAGGAATCACAAA
>NW_007869891.1:0-591 GCF_000696425.1 Galeopterus variegatus
AAGAAATTCCAATGGCTGCTAATGCCAAGAGGTGAAAGGTGGATAGGAAATGAAATTTTACGTAGTCTCAAAAACCACGACAAAAGACATGTTAGTTAGAGAGTAGGAAAAAAGTAACTTGTATGTTGGGAAAACCTGGCAGATGTCACCTGGCCAGGTGGGCAGAGAGCATCACTGGTAAAAGGTGAACAGCCCTCACGTGCCACCTGACAGCATGCAACGCCCAG
This sequence comes from Galeopterus variegatus, assembly GCF_000696425.1. Classification (NCBI taxonomy): domain Eukaryota; kingdom Metazoa; phylum Chordata; class Mammalia; order Dermoptera; family Cynocephalidae; genus Galeopterus; species Galeopterus variegatus. The sequence goes on from NW_007869891.1 coordinate 228, forward strand.
AGCACGGCCTCATTCCCACGCTGTTCCTGCCAGCGCACACCCGGATCACACCGTGAGCAGACACGGGACAAACCCACACTGATAGGCAGCCTGCAGAATGACTACTCCGAAACCTTCAAAAAGGTCATGGTCATAAGAATAAGGGGAGACTGAGGACCTCTTGCAGATCGAAGGGCTCAAGCAGGATCCCAGACTGGATCCTTTCACGGTGAGGATCATTGCTGGGACAACCCGCAAGACCTGTGTGGGTCTCCGAGTGAAAGCATATGGGAGGTCTCTGCACTATTCCTGTGATGCTTCTATAGGTATAATACAGAAATAGTCATTTACGATTTAAGAAAGAAAGCAGTACTTTCTTGACACA
>NW_007869892.1:0-591 GCF_000696425.1 Galeopterus variegatus
TTTTTTTTTTAAACAAATTTTTCTCTCTACACTCACTCCCATTTCTACCAAAGACAATCATGGTAAGACCAATTTGACTGGTTATTTACATAAATGCCACAGAAATAACCACATAGACTCCCTTTAAATTTGTTTTGCTAGAAATCTTGACAAGGAATATCAGATCAGACTTTTAAAAATCTCAATGCTAGGAAGCCAAACCAAGGCAGACATTAGACTTTGCCTGCTGTATCTGATATCTTGAGTTTCCTGGGCCCCCTAGAAAATGACAACTTTTTACTTACTCACTGTAAGTTTGGAAACCTTTGGAGCCAAGATCCTGAAACATTTCTTCAAAGAATTGTAACAGGAGATGAAACATGGCTTGACCAGTATGATCCTGAAGACAAAGCACAATCAAAGCCATGGCTACCAGGGGGTGGAAGTGGTTCAATCAAAGCAAAGGTGAACTGGTCAAGAGCAAAAATCATGGCAAGAATTTTTTGGAATGTTCAAGGCATTTTGCCTGTTGAGTTTCTAGAAGACAAAGAACAATAACATCTATTTATTATGAGCATTTTGTGAGAAAGCTACCCAAAACTTTAGCAGAAA
>NW_007869893.1:0-591 GCF_000696425.1 Galeopterus variegatus
ATCAGTTGTGAGCGTTTTATATTCCTTTTTATGTTACGAAATAAAAGTAAGCTTTAGTTTATTCCTAACTATACTAGCCCTGTTTGAAATTATTGTTCATGCTCCTGTTTATATCATGTTTAAGACTAAATCGTTCATAGTTTATTTTAATGTGAAACACTGTTTTATTTCAGAATAGAATGTACATGATAAAACAGCACTTTTACTAAAAATGTATTATCTTTATTCTTACAAGGATAAGGATAAGCTTGATAGTTTTCACTTCCAAATGTTGTAGATCCACATCCGTGTGAATCAATCATTCATAACCACCCTTCAAGAGGACACTTCACTGAAACAAATCTGCCGTGATTGATCTCATAGCACAGCTTCGTTTTTATTTTAGCTCCTGTGTCCTACCAACCTCTCCACTGTATTTTGGAAACGTTGAGGAAAAAAGTACCAAGCCTGCTAGTGAAAAACGATCTGGTTAGTATAACTACTCTGAGACACAAAAATACAAAGTTAGTTAATTCTGATCATGGTTGGCATTGCTGCATTGCTTTGTGAATTCACATCTGCCAAAATATAAACTCAGTCCTTCCTTCCTTC
>NW_007869894.1:0-591 GCF_000696425.1 Galeopterus variegatus
GCTTTAAAAAAATGAGGATGTAGCTATTTAGGAATTTCTGAAAATGCAAATTAAATCCACTCTATCAGGGTGATACTTCTTAAAATTAATGGTGCTACTGTGAGCTTCAAGCAAAAACTGTATGCTCTCACTTATATGTGGAATCCAAAAAAGCTGAACTCATGGAAACAGTAGAAAGGACGTTGCCATCTCTATGGCCCTTTAAAAGAAATGACAACAAAAGGTACTTGTGAGATATTGCATTGTTTGTAATATATAGCTCTGTTTCTCTGATGACAAATTATTAGAACAGGAATCTACACTCTACAGGAATGCAGCTCTGTAGAGACTGGACTAGTGAGACATGCTGATTTGGAACATGTGCAGAGTGACTTAAAACATTTAAATTGGGCTCACCCATTCTCCACCACTTACCAGCTACGTGACTTTGGTATGTTCATTTAACATTCTTTTTCCCCATTTGTGAAAAGTTGTACTAATTATACTTATTTTATATGGTTGTTATTAGGTTTAAATAAGATGATCTGTAGAAAGCACCTGGATCCTAGTAAGAATTCAGTAAATATTAGTGATCCTTATTATAATTATCTC
>NW_007869895.1:0-591 GCF_000696425.1 Galeopterus variegatus
TTTTTACATAAATGAGATCAAAGTCACTATTTGGTATCTGTTTTGGTTTGTTTTTTAACATGATGAATATTATTCAAGGTTAGTATGTCAGTATATAATTCATCCTTTTGGAAAACCACGAGTACAGATGTAAGAATTTTGTTCAAGGTTTATGCCAAAAATTATTTATGATACTCCTATTAATTAACATTTCAGTTGATGCCAATGTTATAGTACTAGACTACTACAGATATCATGTGCAATCATTTCTGAGCACAGCACAATGGTCACCGTAATATGCATTTTTAGAAATGGAATTGCCAAGTGTAAGGGTAGACACATATTAAATACTGATGTGTTCCGCCATCATTTTCTAGAAAGTTTATGCCATGTTGCAGTCTCATAATTATGCACAATTTACATCTGTGATGATAGTAGCTATTTTTCTGTATCTCTGTCAGTACTAACCACCATTAAACTTTTAAAGTCTTTGTTAATTTAACAGGTGAAAATGATACTGTGTTGCTTTAATTCATATTTCTTTGCTGTTAGTGATATTGAGCATCTTTGCAGATAAGTACTTCCTATGAGGATCGATCTGTAACACTATGC
>NW_007869896.1:0-591 GCF_000696425.1 Galeopterus variegatus
TCTTCCCTATCATTTTTTTGATAGATTACTCATACTTTGAGCTCAAATATAGCCCTTTTTATGAAGCCTTTAATGACTACCCATACCAGAAATAAGTACTATCTTCTCTAAATCTTAAAGCACTTTCCTTATACTATTTTAATCATGTGGTCAAATGTATACCTGTGTACATGTGTACACATCATAATGATCCTTCTAAATGGTGTATTCTTTGGCCAGGTCCTATTCTTCACTGAATCCCCTGAACCACGCACCAGAGTATATATCCAACATACTCTTCAACAGACTATGGCAAAACATCAACATGCAGAGTATAGTAAAACATGCAACAGGGTATATAGTGAGTCATCAATAACCAATTGATTTCAAAAACGTATTTCCATATGGAAGAATTGAGGAAAAAAAGACTGAAAAGAAGAAAGAAAAAGAAAGTTTTGCTGCTTGTTCATAGGATAGGGAGAGAAACAGTAGGATAGGAATAGAGACAGATGAAATGCAAACAAATTTTAGTAACTATGTCAATATACTTTTACACTACTGCTGATAACTCCCTGGCAAAAACATATTTGCAAAAGTGGACAGGACCTTTGT
>NW_007869897.1:0-591 GCF_000696425.1 Galeopterus variegatus
AGAAGAGGCAGGTGTCGCTGTGGTCTTCTGCATCTGGGCCGCCGCCGCGCTCTTCGGCCTTGTTAGTACGGTAGAAGCCCCGCCTAAGTCCGACCGATCCCGCCCAGGCTCTTCCCCTCCCCCACGTCCATCCACAAGCGACCCCAGAGCACTTATAAGAAGTGATTAGTGCCCTCTTCTGAAAGAAGTAGTTGTCAAAATTATGTCCCACCACCCCTAGGCCCCAAATTCTCTATGAGAGCGGAATACCTTGCACCGTTTCTCAACAGGGGTGCTCTTGGCACTTTGGGCGCAACAGCACTGTCCCGAGAGGGACGGTCCCGCACGTTGCTGGAAGTTTGCCACATCTGAATGCCCAGGTATGGTGACCACCAAATGCCCACATATTCCCAAAGGCTCTGGCAGTATTGCCCTGGTTAGGAACCACTGGTCACCTTGCACCTCTAGAAGAAAAACACGAAGATCCCTGAGAGGAGCAATGCCTTACACCATTATCAACCACTGCCTGTAGCTCACCTGTTTGTTGATTGTCTCTCCCCTTACACTCTAAGTTCCATGAGGGCAGAGTCATTCTTTTGTTTCCTGCGTTAT
>NW_007869898.1:0-591 GCF_000696425.1 Galeopterus variegatus
ATTAGGTATGTTACAGAATATTCACAGAAATGTTAGAAGTATGAGTTAAAATAGAATTAAACTATTTAATTTTTTAAAATTAACAGCACCAAAGATCTTTAACAATTTTTTTATACATTGTTTCAGAGAAAACCATGTGTTTGAGTATGCTCCCATGACTTTTTTAAAATGTTGGTTTAAAATTGTGTGATATAGTAATTTTAAGATATTGTTTTAAATTTAGGTCATTTGGTATTTAGCTTTAGTCACTATGTATATACAGACAGAAGTTCATTATTGGCTGTATTTTTATTTTTATCCTTTTTAAAAAAATCCTTATTTACCAGTTAGATTAAGGTTTATACTGAAATTTAGAAAGTAAATTTAATCCTCCACGATACTAATCAGTGATTGTTGAAAACTAATTAAATGGTATGGCATTTCATATTTTTAACTAATGGATTCAAGCTGGATAGAAACTCTTCAATCAGAATACTTCTACACTGGTCAGATGTTGAATTTACATGTGCAGGTATATGTATGTGTTCATGAGATATATGCATCTGTAATTTTCCTGTCTGGCTTTTGTCTGGTTTTGGTATCAGGGAAGTA
>NW_007869899.1:0-591 GCF_000696425.1 Galeopterus variegatus
CTTTTATCTCACACTAAATACAATTTTGCAAATCCATCTCAATTACCATATCTTCTAAAGCCTTTCTTAAATTTCCCTCTAGAGAAGTATTTTTTTTCTCTCTCTACCCAATTTCCCTTTTTTTATAAAAAGCGAAAAAGAGGGCATATATGTTTTTCTATATTTTTCATATACTGTCTTATGTTTGCTTCCATTTAAATCTTGCTTCAAGGGCCACCCCCACAACCCCCATCCCCCAATCCTCCGGATTGTACTTCTACATGCCTTAGGCGAAAGGGAGTCTAAATCTTATTCTCTAATTACTATGTACATAAGTATTCATGAAACAAATGAATCAATGAACATCAGAGAATGAGTCAAGGCAAACTTTGTAAAAAGGGATAAGACCTCAGCTTCCCCTCTTGAATTCTCATACTTGTGGTGGCTCGGGGAACTTATAACTATCATACATATCTTCTAGAATGTAGACAGGCCTGTGAGTATCTGGGAAATTTATACAGAGATGAGAGAGTGACAAGTTTTATCGATGATGTAGAGGATTTTGTTTTTGATATTTAAGGTGCAAAGATGGAACAAGAAATGTCATAGTGT
>NW_007869900.1:0-591 GCF_000696425.1 Galeopterus variegatus
TTGTGAATAAAAATAATTCTTGTTCTTTTATTTTACACTCATGATGAGAAATCACAAGGCCTTTCTTGATAATTTGTACTATAGATTTCTACTCTGTGTTCCCAACTTTTTTGGTATTCAAGGAAAATTCCATTTTTCACAAATTCTTTGAGATGCTGATAGGCCAGCTTCAGCATGTTTGAGATTATCTAAAACAGAACAGTGCAAATAAAGCGCTTTATTTTTTTGCTGTCCTTTACAGGGATCTAATCCTGGACCTTGGTGTTTTTAGCACCACTCTAACCAACTGAGCTAAATGGCCAGCTTGTTTTTATTTTTTATTTCTTCCATTGGATTAATATTTGCTACTACAAGAATAGCCAATGTCTGTCAATGCCCCTAACTGTTCCTCGTCATATCTGGTAGCTGAGTGAGGGGACTGCTCAATTTTCAGTGAGATTTATTCAAATAGCCACATGTAACAAGGCATTACTGTCCAGATAATTCCATTTGTGAATGCTCTATGACTTATAAGCAAAAGTTTAAGAACTACTGCCTGATGTACCAGGAATTCTGTGTTCTATGAAAATGTATTCATTCCAAATCTGTTAA
>NW_007869901.1:0-591 GCF_000696425.1 Galeopterus variegatus
TGTTAGATATTTCAATATGGTCTTGATTTGCATTTCCCTGATAGTTATTGTTGTTGAACATATTTTTTTTCATTTACATGTTAGCCATTTGTATGTCTTCCTTTGAGAAATGTCTATTTAGCTCCTTTACCCATTTTTAAATCAGATTATTTGTCTTTTTACTGTTTGAGTTCTTTGAATATTCTGGATATTAATCCCTTGTTGGATATATAGTTAAATATTTTCTCACATTCTGTAGGTTGTCTCTTCTTTCTGTTTATTGTTATCTTGGCTGTGCAGAAGGTTTTTCGGTTGATATAATCCCATTTGTTTATTTTTTCTTTTGTTTCCTGTGCTTTTGAGGCCTTATTCATACAGTCTTTTCCAGTCCTACATACAGAAGTATTTCCCCTATGTTTTCTTCTAGGAGTTTTATAATTTCAGGACGTATATTTAAGTCTTTAGACCATTTTGAGTTTATTTTGGTATATAGTGAGAGGTATGGGTCTAGTTCAACTCTTCTACATATAGACATACAGTTTTCCAAGAACCATTAATTAAGGAGGCTGTCCTATCCCCAATGTATGTTCTTGGTGCCTTTGTTGAAGATCA
>NW_007869902.1:0-591 GCF_000696425.1 Galeopterus variegatus
GGAAGTCCAATGTCCAGTGAACACATCTGATTAGAGTCATCAGAATCTAATCACCTCTTCAAGGCACCACCTTTCAGTTGCCATAATAGGACTTCCCATGCTCTTAATACTGTCACAGTGGGGACCAAACCTCTAATGTATTACATATTACATTTTGGGGGGGGTGGGGGGCACAATTCAATCCATAATACCAAGCAAAAACTGATTTTTTTTTCTATAAAATTCCCCGAGACAAACATTGCCTAATCTTTTTGGTGATGTAATGGTGACGTGAAGCTATAAAAATCCTTTGTTTTAAATTGTATAAAATAACTTTTACTTTCAATTACTGGGAAACCTTATGGTAATCATATAATTAAACATAATCCACTTTGGGGCTCACATGGGAATGTTTTTTGTTTGTGAAAAATAGAATTAAGTCAATGTTGTTCAAGCATCTTATGAAATCAAAATCATAAAACTTTAGTAGTTGTAAAATAAAGTACTATTTCTTTTTTATATGTAGAAGAATAGAATAAAAGAATTTTTAAATGTTATGTCTGTGTTGAATTAGAAGTGGATTATAAAAAGGAAGTCCAGTTCATCTTAGGC
>NW_007869903.1:0-591 GCF_000696425.1 Galeopterus variegatus
TGGCAGTGCATATTTGCTTTTATAAAACACTGACTAAGCCACTAACGTGGGACCCACCCAGCCCAGGCTAGTGTGCGCAGCCCAGAGAGGCCCCCCCCAGAGGGGCCCAAGAGCCACCGCAACCATGCACCCCAAGGTGCCCACCTGCCAGAGCAGGTAGCTACCAATGCAGGACCCCAAGCCCAGGCGAGTGTGTGCAGCCCAGAGAGGCCCTAAAGCCCCCAGGCCCTCAGGACCCCAAGCTACCCATGTGGGAACAGGAAGGCACCACTGCTGGACTAGCAGCAGGGTCCAGGCCCCACAGCCCAGAGAGGCCAAAGCCTCTCAACCACAGGCACCAAGGCAGCTGTGTCAAATTGGTAGTTCCAGCAGGATCCTAGCCAGACATTAGTGTCAAATGAGTGGACTGTGAAATCCCCTGCCACAGTGACTAAACACCATAGGAAAGATACCAGAAATATGAAAAATCAAGAAAGTACGCCACCAAAGGGTAATAACTCTCAAGCTCAGAAATATGAAAAAAATCAAGGAAGTACACCACCAAAGGGTAATAATAACTCTCAAGCTCTAGATCCTATAGAACAAGAAGCC
>NW_007869904.1:0-591 GCF_000696425.1 Galeopterus variegatus
CAGAGGTCTTCAAACTGCTGTGCGTATCAGAATCCCCTGGAGAGCTAATCAAGTGCACTGAGATTTCTGCTTAAAGGGCCAAGGTGTCATTACCAAGATCCCCAGGAGATTCTGATGACCACCAAAGTTTAAGAACCACTGATTTAAGCCTAGGCCAGAGCTTCTCAAATCTTACTACACATGCAACTCACCTGGGAATCTTGTGAATCTACAGATTGGTCAACACACCCACTGGAGGACCTGAGAGTCTGCATTTCTGATCAGCTCCTAGGTGATGCCAATACTGCTGGTCTGCAGGCCACGCAATGAGCCGCAGAGTTTATGACACAGGATTTAATGGCTTCAAGACAGCTCCATGGAGAATGTGCAGAAGTGGCTTTTCTGGGGACCTCCCTGGTCTCTTGTTTCCCTGCAGTGCATATGGCTACTAGTGATCTTTCGGGTGCAGATGGAGAAAAAAATTCTTGCTATGTCACTGCCCTTTTTGGAAATTTAGTAACATTTTATTTAACTCAATATATCCAAAATATTATCATTCTAACACATAATCCATACAAAAGTTATTAATGAGACTTTTTTTTGGGGGGGGGG
>NW_007869905.1:0-591 GCF_000696425.1 Galeopterus variegatus
AAAAAAAAAAAAAAGAAAAAGAGAAAAGAACCTCAAGCTAAACTCACCCCTCTGACAAAATTTAACTCAAAATGAATCGTAGATTAAAATTTATAGCATAAAACTATAAAACTTTTAGAAAAAACATAGGATCAATCTTTGAAATTAGATAAAGAATTCTCAGACTTGACATCGAAAATCACAATTCATAAAAGGAAAAAAATGGATAAACTGTGCCTCATCATGATCAAAAACTTGATCTGTAAAACATCATGTCAAGAAGATGAAAAGTCAAGCTACACACTTGGAGGAAATATTTGCAAACCAATTGTATGACAAATGAATCTGGAATATTCAAAGAATTTTCAAAACTCAACAGTAAACAAGCAATACAATTAGAAAATTAGCAAATGACATGAAGAGACATTACCAAAGAGGATATAGGATGGCAAATAAGTGCAAGAAAAGATGTCCATCATTATTAGCAATTAGGGAAATTCAAATTAAAACCACAATGAGATATCACTATATACCTATCAGAATGGCTAAAATAAAAGATAAAGCGACAACACAAAATGCTGATGAAGACACAAAGAAACTAGATCATTCATA
>NW_007869906.1:0-591 GCF_000696425.1 Galeopterus variegatus
GTTGAATATGTTTTCAATGCAATCTCCTTTTTCCTCCCCTTCTGGAATACCCATGACTTGGTTTTTGAGCACTTAAGTTTGTCTGATATCTCTCTCAGATTTTCTTCAATGCCTTTGATTCTTTTTTCTTTTTCTTTTTCTTTTTTTTTTTTTTTCCTTTTTGTCTTTTTTCGTGTCCGGAAATGGATTGCAACCCTCAGTGTTGCGCCCGTACCGGACCAGGACCAGCAACGGGATCGTAACCCTCGGTTCCACGCCTGCACCTCGCTCAGCCAGTGAGCGGGAACCAGTCTGTATGTGGGATCCGAACCCTTGGCGGGAGCGCCGCTGTGCTCCTAAGCGGTGCACTGTAGCAGTGCGCCACCGGGCCGGCCCTCTTTTTCTTTTTCTTTTCTTTCTTTTTTTTTTTTGTCTGCTTGTGTTATTTCAAACAGCCCATCTTCAAGTTCAGAGGTTCTCTCTTCAAGTTCCACAAGTCTGCTGGTTAAACTCTCCATTGTATTTTTTATTTCACTGAATAAATTCTTCATTTCTGCAAGTTCTGCTACATTTTTTTTTCAGGGCATTGATTTCCTTGTACATTTCTTCTTT
>NW_007869907.1:0-591 GCF_000696425.1 Galeopterus variegatus
CCTCCACATCCTCACCAAAACTTATCTTTTTGATAATAGCCATTCTAACAGGTGTAAGGTGGTATCTCATTGTGGTTTTAATTTGCATTTCCCCAGATTTGAGATTTTAAATAGAAGGTTGTTACTGTATATTCTGACCCCCAAATCCATATTCAGCTGCAGTTGCCTGTCTAGTTCTAGGCCGGGTCCCTTGGCCTGCTGGTAATTGGTGAGGTAATTAGGACCAGACCCAGGTACTGAGAAGCTAAAAGCATTAGGGATAGATGGCATTAGAAAACGAAACTCTTTTCCTAAAGAAGCAGAACTGGAAGAGCACTGAAAATAGGAAATGAAATAGGGAGAACCTTGGGAATACACCCAAAGCATCATGTTTGAAACCAAAAAAAAAAAAATAGGGGAGTTGTGAGAAATTATCCCCCAATTACTAAGGAGCTGTTAACAGATGAAGTCAATCTATATTTTCTGATGTGGAAACATATCCAAGATATATTGGCAGAACAGTATGTATAGCAGGAAACCATTTGTGTGGGGGGGGTGTGTTTAAAATGCTCATATATGTGCAGAAAATTTCTGGAAGGATGCAATAAAAAA
>NW_007869908.1:0-591 GCF_000696425.1 Galeopterus variegatus
GAGAATTTTAAAGTAGCAACATTTTCTACAATAGCATTTTACTCATTAATAAATATTTTGTCTTCTTGATTTACACTTATTAATAAATACTGTGTCATAATTAAGTAACATCAGTCAGGCAAGCAATCCCTTATAATGTACAGCTTATGAATATATGAGCCTTAAAGGTTTTATCTATTTGCATGATATTAGACAATTCCATGTAAAACATTTATGGTTATCATGTGAGATTTTTGCAGCCATGAAGTTTGATTCCCTTTCCAACTTTGCAACTTGTTTGACTTACTTATATGAGGAACACCAAATTAGCTTGTTATACTTAGAGTCATTCAAGTATGTCCAATTTGCATTCCTATATTCGAATCCCACGCATTCAATTTAATTTTTTTCCATTGCTTTCTCTGGCTTCCTTAAAAAGATTAAGAATGACATACAGATTTTTTGATGTGTCATAGCTGTACTTCCCAGAAAATTTGCCTAATTCAGAAGAACTTGTTATCTTTTATTTTGACCCATTTTCTTTTTTTGGTGGACAGCAGAAGGTTCTGAAGATTTAGGTATCTCTAAGGAATTTGTATCTATTGCAAAGCT
>NW_007869909.1:0-591 GCF_000696425.1 Galeopterus variegatus
ATAAATAGTTTATGTTAATTATCCCCTTTCCACCTCTGGAAGAATAGAGAATGTTTTGATTAAAAATTTTGCACATCGTCATTACACTCTGGTTTCTAGATATGCACTGGACCATTTTCTAACGCCAAATGAGAATGTTAAAACTGTTACTATGTGACATTAATTACTTAAAGCTATTTCTTTGCAATGCAGTAAGTTTGTTTCAGCTAACACATGTATACAAAATAGTTGGTCACCTCATCATCCTCAGGTTTAAAGTTACACACAATGATGTTTGCCATTTTGCTAAATGTATTCCATATCCATAAGCATCATAGTAAATCTGTAATCTATAATCTGAGATAAAATATTCATTCAATAATGATTTCCTCTCTGAAATAACCTCATTTATATGGATGCTTTAAAAAATCAGAATCCTTAGGCATCTAAAATCTCTAGTAGAAATAAATAAGAAAATAGAATCAAAATGTAATCAGTATAATTTGAATTCAGATATTCCTATTTTCTAATATGTTTCAAAAATATCTTGATCCAGCTGTTCATATTAGGAATTATATACGGTCACATATATGCTCAGAGGGGAAGGTAGAG
>NW_007869910.1:0-591 GCF_000696425.1 Galeopterus variegatus
GATGTGTCCCCTCCACCGACAATATACTTTTTCAAAATTAAGAATTCCAGTTTCTGGTACAACATGTAAAAAAATTAAATGTCATCACACCCATTCTCACAACAAGAAAATAATCAAACAAACTGAAAATCAGCAACTCATCTTAGAGCTTTCTGAGACTTGACTTTACAGGGAGAACTACTGCCCTGAAAACTAAAGTTATATGTAGATACTGAAAATTACGCATTGGCAAGAGAAGAAGCCCAGGAGCAGAAGCCTGATTCTGGAGCCAGTACCAGAAGGAATACTTAATATAATTGACCAATTTCTGGAGGCACAGTGTGGGATAATTTGAGAGTTAAAAGCACTGGTGGCCTACTGTTAAGGACAGCAGGGAGAGAAAAGGAGAGGAGCACATTTTTGTGAGTCTTTACTCCAGGAGCTCTACCAAGTTCTCATAGTAAATATCAAAGAAAAGTCCTCTTTTGCTTCTGATAGCAGAAGGGGAAACATAACTATTTTAATATATGCTCAGGACATTCTATTCCCCTTTAAAAAGGACTGCCATTATAAGTATATATTTTACCTGAGCATAATCTACTTGGGTTCACC
>NW_007869911.1:0-591 GCF_000696425.1 Galeopterus variegatus
ACTTTTCTTTTCCATCTGTTAAAATATCTCCATTTTGGGGACATACTTATAGTAAAAAAAAATCCATAGTTTATCTCAAACTCAAATTTAACTGGGCATCCTACATTAGTATTGGCCACATCTGGCAAGCCTACTCTCAGGGGTCTTGCCCTTTTTAACTTTAGCACCTGGGCTGGAATGCTGTTTGTGGTGACAGCAGGCGCAGGGCCCCAGGGTTGGCGGGATCCTGTCTGCCTGCAGGAAAAACTCCTTCTCTCTGTTCCCTGCGGTGCTTTTCTAATTCCTCCTCTTCTGGCTTTGTTCTTAGGGTCTTCCACGTGACTCCCACCTTTCAACCACACTAATCTTTGGCTTCTGAAATTTCTTTTCTATGAATCTCTCATCTGGGATTGTCTCTGTGATTCTACAGCCATATATATTTTTTTTTTATAAAGTTTTATTGGAACGCCAGTTTACTTCAGTCTTTGTCATTCAATTACTTTATATAATTTCACTGTCTCTATTTTTCTTTCTTCCTCTAGGCATCGTATTCTGTTCATCTCTTATCAAAAGCATATTGTGTTCTCCCAGGGCTCCAAGTGTGGATCTGCG
>NW_007869912.1:0-591 GCF_000696425.1 Galeopterus variegatus
CTAAAAGGACCTGAGAGGGAGAACAAGTGAGACAGAGAGAAGGGTTCTGGGTGAGGAGGCGAAAAACCTCAACATAGGGAATCTCTTTCCATTTTTTCAGGTGCTGGCAGTAATTGAAAAGATCCTGGAGAGTGTCAGGATGGAGTGTGCCCTCAGGGGGCCACTTGTTTTGGTTGTCTAAGGGATAATAAGGCCAATCCTGTGTGCAAAATTTGGTGAGGAGCTTGGGTTTAATGTCTGGTTTGAGGGATAAAGTGGTGAGGTTATTTAGGAGACATTGTAGTGGGGAATCTCCCCAAAGTGAGGAGGAAAAAGTTCCCATTCTGGAAGAGAGTTTTTGGAGGAGAGGAACCAGAGGAAGAGAAGTAGGCTGGAGGAAAAGAGAGAGAGAGAGAGAGAGAGAGAGGAATGGGAGCTTAACCTCCAGTTCTCCCCGAAGTAAGGAGGAAGAAGTTCCCATTCCAGAAGAGGACTTTGGAAAAAAGAGGCTGGAGGAAAAGAGAGGGGGGGGGGAAGGGAGCTTAACCTCTAGTTACCTGAGAGGGAGTGAGGAGGAAGAAGTTCCCATTCCGGAAGAGGAGGCAGGAAGAA
>NW_007869913.1:0-591 GCF_000696425.1 Galeopterus variegatus
ATTTATTTAAATAAAGAACATGTTCTTGAGGCAATTGCCAAAAGAAAAGAAGGCTTGCCCCATACTCATTCTGCCCTACGCTGTGCTTTCTGAAGAGAGTGGAGAGGAGCCCTCCAGACCTTACAGATTTAGAATGTTGTGGAGAACGCAATTTTACCTGTATGGAAATTAATAATAAAATAGAGACTGGTGAGAAAATACCCTAGATCAGAGAAATTGCATCATGTACTGCAAGAATGCTGAAGCAGTCAACAAAAGCAAATCAGAAAATTGCAGAAGACCACAGCAACTTCAAACAATAATAATAGTAATGATGATTGACATCCCACCTGAACATTTGAGTGATTACCATGTGCCATGCCCCGAGCCAAGCACTTTAGGTGCGTTATTTTACAAGAGGCCAACAAAGGATGTACTATTGCAATAGATTGAATGTCTGTGTCTCCCTCACCAAATTCACATGTTGTAATCCTAATCTCAATGAGGAGGTGGGTCATGAGGTTGGAGCCCTCATGAATGGGATTAGTGCACTTGAAAGAAGATGTCGGAGGACTAGTTAGCTCTCTTTTCACCTTGGAGGACACAGCAAGA
>NW_007869914.1:0-591 GCF_000696425.1 Galeopterus variegatus
ACCTATTCTGGGGCTACTTTCTGTCCGTGACTGTTGGTGTTTCTAGATTGCGGCCTTCTCTAGCACCCAGGCCAAGGTATTTATGAGTCAACAAAAAAAAACCCCAGGGACTCATTGCCAGGTTGTTCCTCAAGTCCTGACATGCCAGCCATTCTATCTCCTCTTTTTCCTTTTTTTCCTTTTTTCAGAGTCTTTGAAAGTATTATATATTTTTTGTGTGTAGGACTTTTTATTGTAATTAGTGTCAGGAATAAGACGGGATGTGTTCACTCCATCTTGTCTGGAACCACAAGTCTCCACAGCAGAATCCATTGTATTAGCTTGTTCCTATTCATGTTTTAGCACATTTCTCTCCTTACGTGTAGTTTAATATTTTTTTTTTCTCTCTAGGATTCCTTCAGGGGTAGCCATTCAAATTTTCCTCTGTAACAATTGATTTTTAAATCACACATATTTTCTTTTATTTCTAGTTATTCAGTGTTCAAGGGAGAGGCTTCCACATGGGCTCATCTGTCACGCAGAACCGGAAGAAAAAAAATTCCTGTGAATGTACTTATATGTAAAAAGGCTTATAAAATATGAAAAAAATTG
>NW_007869914.1:6090-6320 GCF_000696425.1 Galeopterus variegatus
GATACTCTCCCAGCCCCACCCTTGGGCAGTACAAAGGTTCTTGAACTTTCCAGGAGGCTTCTCATGAATGGATTGAGAGGTTGTGCTCTGTACAATCTCAGGGACACCATTCACATCTCAAGAGGCTTGACCATGTTCTTGGAACAGGAGAGAAGAAAAAAATAGAGCATGAAACAACCCACCAATTAACATTTCAATAAATTATCTGTCCACATGCATTTTTCTTTTTT
>NW_007869915.1:0-591 GCF_000696425.1 Galeopterus variegatus
CTTACTCTCTTGCTCTCACACTCACCTGGCCTCCCACTTCTGCCGTGAGATGGAGCAGTACAAAGGTCCTCACCAGATGCTGGAACCATGCTCTCAGACTTCTCAGCCTCCAGAACCGTGAGTATGTGTATTTCCATTTATTGTAAGTTACCCATTATAGCAATGTAAAACAGACTAAGACAAACATGTTGTGAATTTTACAGTAGGTGGAGCAAAATGTGAATAACTGTAAAGTCCAGCCTCAGGTGCCAAGCCTTTTCCTTTCATTTAGGTCATGGTTGTCATCAGGTTTCTAACATGAGACAGGTGGCAATTTTGAGGATAAATGAGAGACGGAGAAGTACAGATTAGGAAACAATTTCAAAAGCCCAGGTAAGCAACTATGAGGCTCTAAATGTATGCATCTGAAGCAGAGGGGCTGAAGAAGAAAAAAAAAGACAATACATTTCAGGAGGTAAAATTATTAGAGATTAGTGGCTGATCTCAAGTGGGATGTGGAAGCAAAAGAGAGATTGAGGACTATCCCAAGGACAATAGCTCAGGTGACTGGGTGGACAGGTCAGAGACCAGAGGGAGAGAAATAGGTGTGGC
>NW_007869916.1:0-591 GCF_000696425.1 Galeopterus variegatus
TAGCAATTCTGGGACCCATCTCCTTTGATTTTCCTCTCAGTGAATACTATCCTTTGTTGTCGCATGTCATTGTCTTGAGAGCATTTGTTTTATATATTTTGTCTGTTTTGTTGTTGCTGTTTCAGTGGAGAGAGTAAAGTTAGTACCTGGTCCTCTATATTGATGAATCATACATTCTTTTATTTCAGGTGTTTATCACTGCACTTTAATTTTTGAGTAATGTGACACTTGTTTTCCCTATTTCTGGGATTCCTCAAATTTCTTGTCTACTAAGCTTTCCATTTCTACTTTCCAGAAAAGCTATAGATATTTTAAAATACATACTTTTTAATTTTAAAATTTACATTATACTTTTAAATTTTAAAATTTACATTTTCATATTTGTAGGATTTGTGTTGTTTCAATATATGCACATACTGCACAATCACTCACTTAGGGTAGATAGCGTAGTTTGTCCCCCTTAGTCCACCACTTCTCCTCTTTCTTGCCCCCCTCCCCTCCCAGCTCTGGTAACCATTATTCTCCTCTCTACCTTTATGAGAACCACTTTTTTTTTTTTTTTTTTAGATTCCACATATGAGTGAGATCATG
>NW_007869917.1:0-591 GCF_000696425.1 Galeopterus variegatus
CAGCACTGTGAGGAAACGTCTAAATAAACTCCCTAAGTCAGTCAGTCACCGCATTGGAACAGTGCCCCCTGGGGCTGGGGGTGTCAGAACGCTCGGGCCCCACAGCCTTGCCTCCCGCTGACGGCTGTCCTCCCTCCCTGACCCTGCCCCGGCATGGACTCTGGGCACCATGGAGAAGAGGAGTGCTTTCGGTTTTTCTGTTTTGAGGCACTTCCTATGCTAGCACAGGATGTTTTGAAAAGGAGAAAACACCTCCACCATGGAAAGGACACTGAGTCTCTGGCACTGGCGTTAGACCGGAGGGCTGTGGGCCGGCAGTCTAGATAAACTTCACCCAGAAAACAGCCCTCCAGAGCAGGGGGGTCCACTGCTGCCCAGGGGCACGGCTGTCACACGCCATCCCTCTGGAAGAAGCAGCCATCCCCACATGGATGTTCCAAAGTCCTGGCTCCCCAGCCCATCCTGCTGGGCGGCCCCTCAGCGCAGACCTCTGAAACAGTTGGCTGGTGAACCTATGCATAAACTAAGCCAACTGCCCACGGCCAGCTTCCAAGCAAAATCTGATTTTTATTTTATGCTTATGTTTTTAAG
>NW_007869918.1:0-591 GCF_000696425.1 Galeopterus variegatus
TATATGGATGGTTGGTTAGCTCACTTGGGAGAGCGTGGTGCTGACAACACCAAGTCAAGGGATAAGATCATCTTTATTTTATTTTATTTATTTATTTTAAAGATGACTGGTAAGGGGATCTTAACCCTTGACTTGGTGTTGTCAGCACCACGCTCTCCCAAGTGAGCTAACCAACCATCCATATATAGGGATCCAAACCCATGGCCTTGGTGTTATCAGCACCGCACTCTCCTGAGTGAGCCACGGGCCAGCCCTAATAATATTTAAAACTGCTGTAAGATTCAACCAACCAACATTTTGAGATGAAGGGAAGAAACTTTAATATGGATTAGATTTTAGATAATATTAAAACATTAATTTTCTTAGGTGTGACATGGTATTGTGATTATATAAGAAAATGTCATTACTTTTTTTTTTTTTTGCACCCACCCACTCCCATCCTTGTCAGGGATAGAAACTGAAATAGAGGTGAACCAACGCAATGTCTGCAATTAGCTCTAAAATATTTCAGTTAAAAAAAAAAAAGATTAGGGCCGACCCGGTGGCACACTGCTACAGTGCGCCGCTTGGGAGTGCGGCGGCGCTCCCGCC
>NW_007869919.1:0-591 GCF_000696425.1 Galeopterus variegatus
TTTCCATGGTGTGTGCATGGCTCATGTATCCTGAGATCACAGAAGCCTGACAGCAGCTCTTTGAGGCAGGGGCTGTTTTTCTGAGTTTTCAGATAGGAAAAGAGAAGCCCAAGTCACTCCCTGAGTAAAAAGGCGAGGAAGGGGTATGGGCATGATTGCCACTAAAAAGATTATGTTTTCTCACTGACAAATCATTGTGATAAAACAACATTTTCTCCAAGTTAAAGTCAAAATTAGTGCTAAACCAGGACTTTTTACTCAAAAGCCTACGTAGGATAGAACTGTCTCAGAAGGACAAACTAGTGGCTTCTGAAGACCTTGCTGGAGGTCAGAACCTATTTCATAGTTGGTCTAAAAGCAGGATGACCTTTCAAGCTGCTCCTGAAACCACCTGGAGAGCCTTGCACTGTCTCTTGAACCCCTTCCCCTCCTGCGCCTCCCCCATCCACATGGACCCTAAGTCCTCTTCATTCTCCCCACCCAGATCCGCCCAAGCCTCCCCTTCTTCGTTCCTGCTACCGCCAGCATCTCAACCTCGATGACTAAAGCAGCCTCAGGCATGCACTCCTGCCTATACCACCCCCCTTTTTT
>NW_007869920.1:0-591 GCF_000696425.1 Galeopterus variegatus
TAGAATGTTTAGCAGCATCTCTGGCCTCTGCCTACTAGATGCTAAGAGCCGCCCCGCTCCAGTTGTGACTATCAAGAACATCTCCGCACATTGGCAAATGTCCCCTTAGGGGCAAAATCACCCCTAGTTGAAACCACTGGCTTAAAACAAAAAAAGGAGGGGCTGGTAGCCACTTATACTTTAAAAGCAACTAATTTTTTCATTAAATTCTCAGGTCCAAATATCTGAGGCTTTGACTTACTCATCAAGGACATCTAAATCTTCTCATTTGAGGGGGTATCATTTTTAGAAAGCCTTGTAAACATTCAGGAATATGTTAATTGCACTAGGCTTGAGTGTTTCAAGAGGAAAGGCTATTCCTTGGGTCTGGGATTATGTATTTCCTATTTATGCTACATACCAGCTTCTAGCATGGTACAGTCACATAGTAGGCTTTAAGTGAGTGAGTGAGTGAGTGAGTGAGTGAGTGAATGAATGAGAAGGTAAAACAGGTAACACATAGACCTAGGGAGGTATGGTTTGTTTTTTTTCCCTTTGGTTCTCTCTAGGTGTATACCAAGTCTCCCTTACCTACATGAGGGTACTGCAAAG
>NW_007869921.1:0-591 GCF_000696425.1 Galeopterus variegatus
GCCTCTGCTCTGCCTGGTCATCTCGTGGGCATGGTGATGGCTTTCTTAGACAACTGTCCTGCCACAACTAGTGTCCAAATGAAAACATAGGTTATCAGAGAAACCCTCTCTTCTCACCACAAATCTCAGCAGCATTCCCTCTCCTCAGTAGAAATGTCCTGCTTTATTAAGGAAAAAGACTGGATGGGGAGAACCCTCCTACCTTTTCCTCAACCCCTAGTTTGAATTTTAGATCCCATTCCACTTCCATCTTCTCAAATAATTTGCTCATGCTACTATTATGTATATACTCTTGGACCACTGATCCTCCCCCTTTACTCAATTATTTCCATCACACAATACTAGTCCACTGACACCACCTTTTTCAAGGTCAAGAGCAACTCCTATGTTGCCAGACCCAAGAAGCACTCAATCGCCATCAACTCCATTTACCTCTCAATAGCATTCTCCATGGCTGAACCTCCCGCTGCTTTTTAAACACTTTCTACTTGTATTCCACAATACATCTTTTTGGTACAAACTTTTCTCAAGTGTTAGCTTCTTATACCCTATTTACTTTGCAAGTGCTTCTTTCAAGCAGATATCTAGGGC
>NW_007869922.1:0-591 GCF_000696425.1 Galeopterus variegatus
TCCTGTGGGACCAGCACTTGAGCCCTGTGGTTGAGCTAAATTGCTGCTTTGCTGCTGATTCTCTCGGGAAGGCTTTTTGTGCAGCTCAGGTTTAAAATTGTTGACCTTGTATGTACTTCCAGGTCTTGTGACTTCCAGTACACCTGGGTTGTGTGGAAACTCCAGTCTGGGCCTGAGAATTTTCAACAAACTGCACCCACTGGATCTGTATTCCCGACCTGTCTCCACTGAGCATTCCTGTGCTGATTGGGGTGCAGATCAGCTGTCCATGCTATGCCCCCTTGTACCCCCAGTGGGCTCGTCTTCTCCACTGCCTGTACTCCAATCACTTCCCATGGGGCAGGCTGTGCACTGGTCCCTTAAGATGATTCACTGGCTTCTGAGTGGCTCCTTATTCAGTTATTGTGGCTCCTTGCTCCTATGTGGTTCATGGGAATCCTGTTAGTGGTCTTGCTGGCCTGGGGGTCACTAAGACCTTCTTCTCCCTTGCAGCCTCCAAGCAACTTCATCCAAAGGGCACAGCAGTGGCTTTTGCCAGCTCTTGCTCTGTGTGCTCAGCAGCTCCAGCTTTAAACTGGCTGGAGCTCAAAA
>NW_007869923.1:0-591 GCF_000696425.1 Galeopterus variegatus
CAGATAATACCATAGACAATGACAGGTACCTGAGCTCATCTTCCTAAAGCCCATTCCCTTCAGTACCAAAGGTAGAGAGAGCATCTTCACTCTCAGCAAAAAGATTGCATGAGAGCAGTTTTTGAATTTCCAGTTGATTTTCTCTTTAACACTAGACAATTTTCTGTTTCCTTTGTTACCAATTTGCTGGAAGACAAGAGAAAAAATTTTTTTCTTTTAAATTTTTTTGTACCTTTCTACTTTACATGATGTCTTGAACTGTTAAAAATTGGCTGAGTCAAAGTTAACTCAGAAAAACTACATGATGCTGTTGTACGTATAGCTTACTGAACCCTTAACTCTTGTTCAAATGTATTTCATTCTGAGAGTCATGCCCATTATTGGCTATGTAAGACAGTCAAATGAATTTGAGATAATTTTGCAAGTGATATAGAATCTATGTTTACTCAAGTAGAATATCTTTATAGTGTGGTTGATATTACATAGATTTCAATATCCAGCAGTTCAAACCATGACCCGTTTGTAATTTTGCATACGAAGAACCTGATAGCCTAGCCTTTGATTCCTCGCTCAGTGGTCCCCACTCACCCC
>NW_007869924.1:0-591 GCF_000696425.1 Galeopterus variegatus
TAAAATGCTGCCAATTTCTTTCCTATTTTCGATGAACACATTCCAGTAAGGTTTTACTTTCATCCCTCCATCAAATCACACTTCTCAGGGGATGCTAATGACTTCATGTTGCTATCCCATAGTTAATTCTTAATCCTTATTTTACTTTGCCCGCCATCAGTATTGTACCCAATTTACCACTTTATTGAAACACTTTTTTTATATCATATTCTAAGGAGAGATCCTCACAAGACACCTTTTTCTCTTGCTCTTTTTTCTGTTTATTTTGCTGATTTCTCCTCCTCTTTCAAACTTCTAATTGTTGAAGTGCTTTCTTCTGTCTATACCTACTACCTAGGTCATTTCATTCCGTCTCATGGCTTTAAATACCATACTTAATTAATATTCTGTATTGCTTAGTGTTTTACAGAGCACATGCTGAAAAATGCAGAAAAATCATGGAAAGAATTATCCTGACTCCTCCTAGACTCTCATTTGGGGTTTAAGTGATTATTTGCCTGTCAACTCCAAAGGAAATGATAATAACAAAGTTGAGTTCTTATGATTATTTTCTTTAATATCACAAATATTGTTGACAGTCAACTATATGGG
>NW_007869925.1:0-591 GCF_000696425.1 Galeopterus variegatus
GGGAAGGGGAACTTTGATCTCTGCCCAGTTTCTCATGAATCATATGGCATTTGTCAATGCAAACTCATCTGATGAAAGCCCATGAGGCACCTCGCTCCCCTGGAGAAGATCACTCCGGACACGAGCATCCTGTGACACTGCCAAGCTCTTGGGATTATGGACACCCCAGCAGGAAGGTGTCTGTCCTCGTTCTAAGGAGCAGTGGTCAGGTCTGCTTGAGGGACGAGCCTGGACCCACCCTTTCCATCTCAGCTTCAGCTTAGAGACCTTCCTCCCCTCGCTGGGACCTCTGTGAGAGCAGTGACCTCGCACCCTAACTAGGATGTCCTGGGTGCTCATGAATCCCTGGGACACCCAAGCCAGTGACTATGGGAACGGGCCTGGGATGTCGCTGGCCAGGGATACTCACCGTGTCATAGGCAGAAAAGGCTACCAGCACGTGGAAGAGTTCCTGCTGCCTAGGAAAGGGCGAAGAGAGGGTTCTGGTGGCTCCGTGCCCATGCTGTCAGTTTCCTGTGGCCTAACAGACCCTGATGCACCTGCCCTTCCCAGTCTCCCCGCCCTGGGCACTGGGCCTCCCCTTGTGGCAGT
>NW_007869926.1:0-591 GCF_000696425.1 Galeopterus variegatus
CCAAAGCAACGCTGAGCAAAAAAAATAAAGCTGGAAGCATAACACTACCTGACTTTAAACTCTACTACAAAGCCATAATAACCAAAACATTATGGTACTGGCATAAAAACAGACACACTGATCAATGGAATAGAATAGAGAATCCAGAAATCAACCCACACACCTACAGCCATCTGATCTTTGACAAAGGCACCAAGCCTATATATACATTGGGGAAGAGACTGCCTCTTCTGCAAATGGTGCTGGGAGAACAGGATATCAATATGCAGGAGAATTAAACTAGACCCATACCTTTCACCATACACTAAAGTCAACTCAAAATGGATTAAAGAATTAAATATACACCCTGAAACAATAAAACTTCTTTAAAAAAACATAGGAGAAACACCTCAGGAAGTAGGACTGGACACAGACTTCATGAATACGATCCCAAAAGCTTGGACAACCAAAGGAAAAATAAACAAATGGGATTATATCAAACTAAAGAGCCTCTATACAGCAAAAGAAACAATTAACAGAGTTCAAAGACCACCAACAGAGTGGGAGAAAATATTTGCAAAAGATACATCTGACAAAGGATTAATATCCAGA
>NW_007869927.1:0-591 GCF_000696425.1 Galeopterus variegatus
CAGCTCTCTAAAACTGTTTCTTATCCATTATTAAAATTTGAGGGGTTAATCTTGCTATGTTGACAACTCCTTTATTATAGATAAGCATCTTTTCTGTCATATATATATATATATTTTTTTTTTTTCTTTTCTTTCACTCCAAGTTCTCATCAATTCAGAAAATAACCCCTAATCAATTAGCTAAAATCCTTACCAACCAAAATCAGCTTGGTATGTCTGGAAAATGTACAGGCTTTGCCAACAGACTGATCATGACTTGAATTACTCATTCTCGATTATTGGCTGTGTGACTTTGAGCAAGTTATTCTGAGAGTCAGTTTCCTCATCTGGTATGTAAAGTACTTGACAAGAAACTGATGCTCAATAATTAGAAGCAATTAAGACTTAAGATCGGGATTTGAGTCTGTCCTCTGCTATAGTGAAATCACCAGTCCTGGCTGTACAATACTGGCTCTCTTCAGAGAACATTATGTACTTACTTATCAACTCCCCTTTCACTTTCTTCATACTAGAAGAGAACTTAACACTAAGGTCCAGAATAGATAATTCTCAGTTGGCACCATCTTTTCCTGCCATTCTTATGCTTTTATA
>NW_007869928.1:0-591 GCF_000696425.1 Galeopterus variegatus
CCTTGGCCCCACCCGCCACCCACCACAACCAGGCCAGCGATGGAGCCAGCCCCGCTCCCTTTTCTCCCTCCACAACATCTTAGAATGTACTTATTATAAAAAAAAAAAAAAAATTAAAATAAATAAATAAATAATTAGGACATAATTTAAAAATAAAAGGCAGATATTTAAATCGAATACCTTTAATTTTACAGAAAACTCTGTATTTTCCTTTAGTTTACTAATTTTTCCATTAGATATGAAAACTCTATCATATCTGGTACCAGTTTGTGGACCAGCACTTGGGGCTGACTAAATGATGTCTAAGGTCTCTTCCAACCCTAATATTCTGAGATTTTAGGCACAATTAGTTTTTGTGTTGCAGGAAGGTCCACAGCTATGTATTCAGTTGCAGGACCTAGGCAAAACAGTGAAGAATAGCTATCAGTGCCCAAGCTCCTGCTATATATGCCGGGCATATTACTGTTACTGCTTAAAACAATCCTATGGGGTAGGTATTATAGACGATGAAACTGAGGCTTGGAAAGATGAAGCGACCTGCTCAAAGTCACACTGTAGTGATGGCAACACTCAGCACATAGACCCAGGCCT
>NW_007869929.1:0-591 GCF_000696425.1 Galeopterus variegatus
GGGAGTGTGGGTTGGAAGATCCTGACCCACAACTTCTAGTGGGCAGGTGTGTAGTAGATGTTGTACCCTGTGGTTCTGTAACTGAATTTATCAGCTCTCTCCTCCGCACTACAATTTCTCAACAAAGACAGGCTTACTCTAAACCCTGCCATCCTTGAGTGATTGCAAAGAAATTTTTCTTGCATGTTTCCTGTTTACCCCATCACAGTGCCAGTCACCTCCTCCCATCTAAGTTCAGGTGGCTTAGAAGTGAGCAGATGACTTGTACTGATTTCCCTTCAGCTGCTCTAGTTGATGGTTGAACAATGGGAGGTGGCGATTTGAGCCTTCTGGACCTCATCACCAAGGTCACTTCATTTGTCCCCTTGAGTCTCCCAACAGTTCTGTCAGTCCTGCACCTCATCCTTTCCCTGTGTGGCCTCCCAGGTTACAGACTAAAAGAGGACTGCCATTGCCTCTGTAGCGTCAAGGAGACATTTGTAGGTCTTACCTTCCTATTCCCTTCCCCTATACACGCTATGAGAATAACCGTGTGAACAGCATGACATGCAGAGAACATAGCTCTTTGGAACCAGGCTCCCTCTGAGTTCC
>NW_007869930.1:0-591 GCF_000696425.1 Galeopterus variegatus
GAAAATATTTGCAAAATACACATCTGACAAAGGACTAATATCCAGAATATATAAAGAACCCCCACCCCCTTTTTAAAAAATCTTTTCAGGGTTTTTGTTTTGTTTTGTTTAATTTGAAAGCTTTAAACTTGACAGTTCTATCAGATTGGATTTTTCTAGTCTAAATTCTGTGTTGTCTTTTTTTCTTTCTTTCTTTCTTTCTTTTGATCATGGTGCTTGCATTACTCAGAGAGTTTGTTATTAATATCTTGACTAGTGATGTACCTGGAGGGAAGAGTGAAACACCTCCCACCACCGCTACCAACTTGAGCTACCCCAGGGGGGTTGAGTTGGTGTAGAGAGGTGCCTTGTGACTCAAGCCTACATTCTCCTCTCCTTGCAGAAGACTTCATCTGCCCCAGTCACTACTCTTGCTGAGATCTGAGTCACTCTGTTTTACCTCATTAGTCTGTAAACTAGGAATATGGAGTATGGAGGGTGAAAACTCAGCCTGCTAGTGAAACAGACTCCCCTTCCAGCCTAGCTCCACATTTTACCACCGCCTCTCACTGGTGGTGGGCTGGAACTGGGTAGATCAGGAAATGCCCAGAA
>NW_007869931.1:0-591 GCF_000696425.1 Galeopterus variegatus
AGCAAAGAGAGAGACAGAGAGACATGCACAGGGAGAGACCAAGATTAAAAATAAAAAAATAGACAAGCAAACAAACAAATAAATAAATAAATAAGAGGAAACTTCTTCTAAAGAAGCCAGGAATTGAAAACACTATTTAGTAAATGTTTCTTTCTTTACCATAATTTATTTAATACATAATGTTTGGTATTGTACACTGTCCTAAAGCTACTGAAGGCATTAATAACTTTTTTCTGAGTGTATATTAAAGGGTATGAAACATTACCTTAGCCTACCCCTCAAAGCATCAAATTACAATGCTGTAAAGGCATTTGGCATATTCTTATTGACATATAGACCATGGAAATAATGACAAAAAGAAAGAGATTCAACAGAGATTTGAATACATTTATTGTGGCTCTCTTGACAGTCATCCGACAACGTAGCTATCCGGCGGGGGCTTGGGGGTCTGTTAGTGGCAAAGCTGTAAAAAAAAAAAGTCACTTTATTTTAAGCTACTGGAAACTTCAATAGCGTTAGATTGTTCTTGTGTTAACTCATCTCTACCACAAATTTTCGGTCTACTAAACAAGAACAGGATAGTGTGGATTT
>NW_007869932.1:0-591 GCF_000696425.1 Galeopterus variegatus
TAGATAATTTAATGTAGAAGATAACATTGGCCTTCTAGTACTCATTCTATGTTGAAAAGTCTAAGATAATAAATAAAGGTATTGAAAAACCATAACAGGTGGGAAATATTTAAAAAGGACTAAGATGAAAACGTGTTCTGGAGAAAAGATGACTCAGAGAAATATGGTCCTAGCACTCCAGTCTCAGAAAGGCCTTGGCAGAGAAGAGCAAATAGACTTACATAGCAAGGCTTTAGAATAAAATATATATTTATTTATCAAACATTTAATAGTGCTTATTACTTACAAGGCATTCTTCTAGATCCATGAATAGGATCTCAGGAAGGCAGATGTCACATGAATTTTCCAACAGACAGGACAGACTGCCTCATCACTCTGGAGGTACAGGGACTCAGAGAATGCTGTATAGGGGGACTCACATATACAACAAGATTTACTCTGCCCTTACTAACTTTGTGGCCATGGGAAAGCTACTTAACATCCCTGGGCCTCAGTTTTATCATCTATAAAATGGGAAAGGGAGGTTAATAATAATACCTTCCTTGTAAGGTTGTTGTGAGAACTCTGTGTGTGTGTTTGTGTGTGTACACA
>NW_007869933.1:0-591 GCF_000696425.1 Galeopterus variegatus
CAGGAAAAGTTGAACACGCCAACAGGGCTCTAAAAGATATCCTTGGGGCCGGCCCGGTGGCGCACTGCTGCCGCGGCCCTCCCGCCGAGGGTTCAGATCCCACATACAGACCGGTTCCTGCTCACTGGCTGAGCGAGGTGCGGGTGCAACACCGAGGGTTGCGATCCCGTTGCCGGTCCCGGTCTGGTACGGGCACGACACTGAGGGTTGCGATCCGTTCCCGGACACGAAAAAAGACCAAAAAAAAGGAAAAAAAATAAAATAAAATAAAAGCTATCCTTACTAAACTATCTTTGGAACTTCACCTTGACTGGACCCGCCTTTTACCCTTAGCCTTGTTCAGATTCAGGGTCCTCCCAAAGAAACCTTCAAACCTCTCCCCTTTTGAAATTATGTATGGAAGGTCCCCTTTACCTCCAGGGATCATCCCTAAACAAGGAACCATACCCTCCAACCTAGCTATCCTGTTACTCTCCCATCTTCGAGCTGAACTCTAGAAACACCAGGATTGGCTACTGCCTAATCCTGCTTCCTCCCAAAACACCTCCACAGTACACCCTGGGGATTTAGTATTCTATACCTCCCCAGAGC
>NW_007869934.1:0-591 GCF_000696425.1 Galeopterus variegatus
AACTATAAAAATTTCTTTTAAAAAGGCCCAGCAACACCTACCCAGTATTAAAAAACAAATCTTTTTTTTTTTTTCCAGAAACATCAAAGGGGGATTCCATTTATAATGTCCTGCAAAACTTAAAGCCCTTCTCTCTCACTATATGTCCGTCATTCACTTTCTTACTCTTTCAGTATCTCGCACATCCAGCAGGTGCTATTTTCTGACTCTCTCCTCTTAAAACTCTCACTCTCCTCATAATCCTTGACTCTTCCTTTTTTTAAAAAAAAAGTCACATAGATTAATTTATCTCATATGGCGCTTTTCCATTCTCTGGATTACCCAGAATCTGGGTAATCAAGGACCTAGCTGTTGGTTCAGGAAGGAAGACTCCTTCCTCCTTGGGGGCAGGGTGGGCAGAGGATGATGAATACAGACACCTCTGCTCTGAAATCTCTCTCATTCCTGCCACACCTGCACTTAGGGTTTTCCTCATGCATAGGTGATGCGTATGCATGTGTTTCCTGTGGCTGTTGGCCAGTCATCTCCTGTGACAGGCCCATGGAAGGTGGGCACTCTGTGCCTGCTCACCCCTGCCTGGCAGTGCTGTTT
>NW_007869935.1:0-591 GCF_000696425.1 Galeopterus variegatus
GTGGCTGCGGCTGGCCGGTGCTCTGGCTGAGACACTCACAGGGGTCGCTGCTTTTTCCAGATGGGCACAGCCCATCCCATGTCACTATGGGTCCAGCTAGAGAAAAGTCTGGCGACAGACTCCACAAAGAGGGAGTTGAAGGACTGTTGCAGGAGCTCCTGTCCATCAGCGTTGGTGGCTCAGGGGTGTTCACTGGGTATTCGGGCTGTCTGGAATAGCGGGTTACCAAAGCTGGCCTGTTTTAAGAAACATTTGCTGTACCCAAGTTCTGGCACTTAGGCAGAGCCCCCTGGAGGAGATTGGCAGGGGTCCCAGAGGAGCAAAGGCTAACCCCCGTTGGTGGCACAGGGGTGTTCAGTCTTTGAGTTGTAGTGTGCTTCTGCTATTACAGTGTTTCCCAACCTCTTTTTCATTATCGCTCTCCTTCCTCTCCCCCCCGAGCCATTTTAGAACACTTTTTTCCTAATTGTCCCCCTATGAAATTTTAATACCACACATGTATTGTATGTTGGTTCATATACTGTGCTTTTATACATAAAAAAGAGGAAGTTTTTAAAAATTTTTTTTTGTCTTTTGTCTTTTTCCGTGTCC
>NW_007869936.1:0-591 GCF_000696425.1 Galeopterus variegatus
ACAAAAACCATATGATTACTTCAATAGAGGCAGAAAAAGCATTTGACAAAATTCAACATCCCTTCATGATACAGACTCTCTGAAAATTATGTATAGAAGGAAACTATCTCAACACAACAAAAGCCATATATAAGAAATCAATTGCCAATATCATCCTGAATACAGAAAAGCCTCAAGCTTTTCCCTTAAGAACAAGAACAACACAAGTATGCCCACTCTCACTACTCTTATTTAACATAATATTGGAAGTACTAGCCAGAGCAATCAGTCAAGAGAAAGAAATAAAGGACATCCAGATTAGAAAAGACAAAGTCAAATTGTCCCTCTTTGTGGATAACATGATCGTATATGTAGAAAAGCCTAAAGATTCTACAAAACAAAACAAAACAAAACAAAAACCTCTTAGGGTTGATAAATGATTTCAGTAAATTTGCAGGAAACAAAATCAAAATGCAAAAGTCAATAACATTTTTATACTCCCACAATGAACTAGAAGAAAAAGAAATCAAGAAAACATTTACAATAGCTACCAATAAAGGAAGGAAGGAAGGAAGGAAGGAAGGAAGGAAGGAAGGAAGGAAGGAAGGAAGG
>NW_007869937.1:0-591 GCF_000696425.1 Galeopterus variegatus
TCC
The DNA here is from genome assembly GCF_000696425.1 of Galeopterus variegatus. NCBI lineage: Eukaryota > Metazoa > Chordata > Mammalia > Dermoptera > Cynocephalidae > Galeopterus > Galeopterus variegatus. The sequence goes on from NW_007869937.1 coordinate 4, forward strand.
TGCTGTTGGTTGTAGTTCTCTTTCTCCCCTCAGGCCTAGCTAAACAGCAGACAGAAATAGTTGACAAGAGCTTCTGCTTGCTTCTCACCTTCAGTTGTGTTGACTGTATGATCCTGAGGTGGGGCCAGCTGCTCAAAATCAGTGGAAAGGTTACTTCGGGAGCTCCAAATCCAGTCAAAATCATCACCACTAACTGCTTCAAACCAGCCACAGCTGTTTGCCTCAAAATCACAGTTGGAAACTGAAGAACAAAAGTGTAGCTCTTACATTGGCTTTTCCGCATTTTGAAAAGACTTGGAGTTCAAATGGAAATCACCTTATTATGCTTCTCTAAGTACATTAAAGAACACATTTGAGGAAGAATAAAAAAGATCCTTTCTGATTTAAAAAAAATGGAGTTGTACTTTTCATATTGGAAATTGAGAAGGCAGAATTCTCTTAAAGAATTTTAAATTTTTTTCAAATATTATTTGTAAGAAACAGCATCATTCAGCCATATTGCTTATAGAATTGCCAAGGTTTGCCTAATCCTTTCTGATAACCATGTTAGTTTCCCTGCGACTATTAAATCAACTGGAAGGTTTAATT
>NW_007869938.1:0-591 GCF_000696425.1 Galeopterus variegatus
GAGTCCCTGGTAAACACCATTCTACTCTCTGCTTCTATGAGTTTCACTTTTTGTATTCCACATGTAAGTGAGAGCATGTGGAATTTGTCTTTCTGTGCTTGGCTTATTTCACTTAAGAAAATGTCCTCCAGTTTCATCCTTGTCATCACAAATGACAGGATTTCCTTGTTTTTTCAGCCTCCATGGTATTCCATCATGTATGTACACCATGTTTTCATTTTCCATTCATCCATTGAGAAATACTTGGGTTGATTTTGTAATTTATTTAATCAGTGCCTGTTCATGACATTTAATTTGAATCCAGTCTTTTAACTAGTTTAAGTCAATTTGTGGTGAACATCTTTGCTCATTAGCCTTTGCACAAGGCTTTGATATTTCCTTAGGATAAATTCCTAAAGGTAGAATTGTTGATTCAAAAGGGTGCCACATATTAAAGAGCTCTCAGTACATATTATACCAGGAAAGTTTATGCTCCCTCCAGGAGTGTTCTTTTCCCCACACTCCTGCCAAAACCAAGAATTACTATTATTTTTTATCATTGACTCTCTAATAGGCAAAAAAAAAAAAAAAAAAAAAAAAAAAAAAAAAATA
>NW_007869939.1:0-591 GCF_000696425.1 Galeopterus variegatus
ACCCCGAAACCCGCAGGAGACCACTTAGAACTTTTGGGCGCCAGTTCTGTGTGTGAATGCTTGATTGTGTTTAGAGCTACTGCGTGGGTACCGTTTTGAACGGGTGTCTTTTGAGTGGTGCTGTTATGGCAGAGAGCTTGTCTTCTAAATAATAGTACCAAGCAATATTCGCTCATATCGGCATCAGAAGTGGGTAAGAGCCAAGAGGCCAGGTGATGGGACGGACCTCCGAAGCTGCTGTCTTCTACCATGAAGAAGCTTTTGACTTTTGATGGCAGAAGGAAGAGTTACTCTCGGGCACCTCCACCCGGTTCCAGAGGTGAGTGTGGATGCGGTTTGTTTGAGAAAGAGAATCGGATTTCGACTGATCAACCAGATCCGACTCGGACATCTGAGGAAAATCCATCACTCTACCATAAAGGGTGATGTGGAAAGAGTACAGCTGATCCTTCCCTGTGGACTAGGGATCGGCCGCCTCCACCAGGATGCAGGAGGCAACGCGGACGCGGTTTCATTGAGAAAGAGAATCAGCTTTTGGCTGAGCTACCAGATCTGGCTCAGGCATCTGGGAACGATCCATCACGCTGTCAA
>NW_007869940.1:0-591 GCF_000696425.1 Galeopterus variegatus
CACACACACACACACACACACACACACACACACACACACACACACACACACACAAATAGCTATTAAGCTGAGATTGTTTGACTTAATTAGACCATGACACAACTTTCATTGGGAAGAGCAGACGAAATGCAACTCACCACTGCTTCCCTTGACCCCTGCTATGAACTGAATTACGTCCCTCCAAAATTCGTATGTTGAAGCCTTAACTCCCAATATATATAGAAATAGGGCCTATAAAGGAGTAATTAAGATTTGATGAGGTCATGAGGATGGGGCCTCATGATGGGATTAGTGGCCTTCTAAGGAGAGACACCAGAGAACCTTCTCTCCCTTTCCCCCCGACCCCCCAGCTATGTATGGATGTGATAAGAAGCTGGCCATCTGTAAGCCAGGATGTGGGCCCTCACCAGAAATCAAAGCAGCTGGCACCTTCATCTTGGACATTCCAGCTCCAGAATTGTGAGAAATTAATTTCTGTTGTTTATAAGCCACCTAGTCTATGGTATTTTGTGACAGCAGCCTGAGCTGAGTATGACAACCTTGGAGTCTCTTATGGAGCTAAAATCTGACAATTACACTGTCCAGGCATAA
>NW_007869941.1:0-591 GCF_000696425.1 Galeopterus variegatus
CCGTCCCCCTCTCCCCTTGCTTCTGTGTTCCCAATTTCCGTAGATGGCATTTCCATTCTTGCAGTCACAGGGTCAGAACGTCAGCTCATCTCTGAGACCAGGCACCCCACATGCAACCAGTCACCAGGGTGAGTCCTGTCTATCAGACAGTGTCTCACATGTCCCTCCCTTATGCCCTTGGTTGGGGCTGACCAGCAGTGTCCCAAATAGGAACACAGTCACAAGCATCAAGTGACTTCTTGGACCTGCAGAGAGAAAAGACCAAAACCTAAAACAGAGAGTCTGCAGCCAGGGCAGGCCTAACAGCCACGGCACCCACGGGGCTTCCGAGTCCATGGCTGATGGGGGACCACGCCCGAGGCCAGGAGGGGGCTGGCAGGGCTCCCGGGCTGATCCAGATGCCTAAATGAGATGGGGGAAGAAAGGACTTAGAAAAGCAAACAAATCTCACACACAGCTCGGTACTGGGTAACAGCCCTTTCCCCCCTCTTGTCTGCAATGGACACAGCCAGGAATTATCATGTAGAAAAATTACACAGGGACAAGATCTTCAGTGTGCATTTGTTTTACAGGATTATTCCCGGCAGTCAT
>NW_007869942.1:0-591 GCF_000696425.1 Galeopterus variegatus
TATAAAATATTCTCTGCATCCAGGTTCTTGTAAGCCTAATTTTGTAGTGGGCAATGGCAAACTTGATGGTTTCAATTGACACTATGTTACATAAAGTAATCTGATAGCTGTTTGGGATTTTATAGGAAGCTTAATAGTCTTTTTGCCCTTCACCATTCTGTCCAGTTCTATCAAATTGTAACAAATTGCAGAAAGGCTGTCAGAGGCCTTAATGGTGGAAATGGTAGAGATAGTAATCTTTGTAATGCAAATTGTATGGAGGGAAAGTTGCTGTTCTAGGAACAGTAATGCTTTAAATTTAAAGAATATTTGTGGTATGAAGTATGTATCTGTGTTTTCCTTTCTTGGCCTTCATAGCTACCCCAAAAGATTACAATATTTGTAATGTAATCTTAGAACCAATCATTTAGTGGCTTCCTCATTTATAAAATTATCTCATAAAGTTGTTATGAAAATAAAACAAGATGAAAAATATGAAACCTTTTGGGTAATGCAAGATATATACTTTTGAGTGAAATATATAAGAAAATATAATCTGTGTTAAGACTGCCTCTAAAACTTTTTCTAAACATAACAAAAGGCATTTCAGTG
>NW_007869943.1:0-591 GCF_000696425.1 Galeopterus variegatus
AAATGAACTTGTCATTTTGAAAGCATTTTCCTCAAAAAGAAAAAAATAATCTATAGATTTTTAAAAAATAGGAATAATGCAAAAAGACTGGGATTTCTACTTCTTAGAATATGAGGAAAAAGCCAAATCATTTATTCTTTCTTTGATTATATAAAGATAATTTGAGATTATAACCATCATATTAACAGATTTATTCCAGTGGACTCCAATGTTCAACTAAATAATTGCTATGAATGAGCAGTAGATAGAAAAGACAGCAATGTAAATAAAACCATTTCTCACTGCCCATTATTCAAAATCACTGGTCTACTGCAAGACATAGTAAAAACTCCAGCATAACTCTTTTCTGTATAATACATGCTTGGTCTGAAGAAAACCCTGTGATGAGAAGATCGTTAACTTACAACAGGGAAAACAAGTGTCCCCAAAGAACTGACACTTCTGTCAGGTGTATATCAAATGGCAAGTCTACAATAAACAGCCTGATATTCCCTTAAGATACACAAACCTCCTTTGTTAGGAATCCCTGTGTACAAACGAATAAGTTAGAAAATTCTAGGGCCGGCCCGTGGCTCACTCGGTAGAGTGCGG
>NW_007869944.1:0-591 GCF_000696425.1 Galeopterus variegatus
GTCATGAAAAAAGACAAAAAGGAAAAAAAAAAAAGAAAAAAGTTAACTAGAAATATAGGAAAGTCAATGGACTAGGAAAACAACTCCAGACAGCATTAAGGATGAGGCATAAAGCATCGGAGGTGACCTGAAGTAGGTAGTCATTAATTTACAGTGAGACAATACACACAAATTGTACAGTGGGGCAAATTTCTGTTTTTCTCTAGTCCCGTTCAGATGCACTGGTACAGGAGTGTAGTAGACAAAGAGATGGATTTAACTTGTGGCTTTGGCTGGGAAGAACACTGAAGCCAAGGCAGGCAGGGGATTTAGGGTGTTTGCAAAGGAGTGACTCGAATGATTGAAAATGGAATTTGAGGTTGGTCAAAAAGGAAGAGAGGACATCAAAAGGGTGACAGACAGTGAAAAGGTAGTAGGATTAATGAATTGGAGATCACAGTGGGATCAAATTGTTTGGATCATGGTTCTGGAAGGAGTAAGCTAGAAGATAGGAAGTGGTGGTCACAGAGTGGGAAGAGATTATGGAGATGTTGCAATTATGGGCAATGACAAAATTCAGGATATTAGCTCAAGGAAAGTTACAGTAGAGAA
>NW_007869945.1:0-591 GCF_000696425.1 Galeopterus variegatus
TATATGCCATTCTGGATCTTTTTTGCAGGTTACTGCTAACTTTGGCTAAAACCTCAGTCTAAATTTAAACAAAATGTCAAATCAAACAATATTCTTATCCACTCCAGGTGTAAGTCCACACTTCCTTTCTCTTTCATGCTATCCTCTCTTTATATTGCTCCCTTCTGTTGGCTATTGAGTGTGATTTCTCCCTCCACCACTTGTTTAAAAAGTGCTTATAGGCAGTAATATAACAAATTCATCCACTCTGAGGCAAATATGCAGAAAGAACCTCAGTTAACAATGAGGACGTGGATTCAAGGTCATTTTTTTTTTTTTTTAAAGATGACTGATAAGGGGATCTTAACCCTTGACTTGGTGTTGTCAGCATCACACGAACCGGCCATCCCTATGTGGGATCCGAACCCGGGGCCTTGGTTTTATTAGCACTGTACTCTCCCGAGTAAGCCACTGGCCGGCCCTTCAAGGTCATTTTTAACTATATTTTTTGCAATTAATTTCTCCCCTCTCTGAGGCACACCAGTTGTTACGTATCTGTGTCTTCAATACATGTTATTATTGAGTATGGGGAAAATAGAATAGTTTAATCAG
>NW_007869946.1:0-591 GCF_000696425.1 Galeopterus variegatus
CTCTTCTAGCCACGGCCAACATGGGTCTAGAACAGGTCAATCTTCTGGCTTTGAGCAACATAGATCTGGCTCTGGTGAGTCTTCTGGTTTTACTCAGCAAGGATCTGGCTCTGGTCAATCTTCTAGCTATGGACAATGTGGTTCTACATTAGGAAAGTCATCAAGCTGTGTCCAAAATCCATCTACCTCAAGTCATTCTTCCAGCTATGATCAGTATGGCTCTGGCTCAAGTCAGTCTTCTAGATATGGCCAACATAGTTCTGGATCAGGCCAGTCTTCCAGCTCTCGCTGGCACAGATGTGGATCAGGTCAGTATTCTAGCCCCAGCCAACACGGGTCTGAATCAGGTTGGTCTTCTGGCTTTGGGCAACATGGGTCCAGCTCAGGTGAGTCTTCTGGCTTTAATCAGCATGGATCTGGCCCAGGCCAGTCCTCTAGCTATGGACAACATAGTTCTACATCGGGACAGTCATCAAGTTGTGGCAAACATGAATCTAGCTCAGGTCAGTCATCCACCTCTGGTCAGCATGGCTTTGGCTCAAGTCAGTCTTCTAGATATGGCCGACATAGGTCTGGATCAAGCCGGTCTTC
>NW_007869947.1:0-591 GCF_000696425.1 Galeopterus variegatus
CTCCTTTGATCCCAGTTCTCTCCTTTCTCAGCATAAACATTCTCAGTTCTTCTATATTTCTCGTATGAAATGGTTTCCAGTTTCCTAACGATACAATGAGTGGCTAAAAGCTCAGATTCTGGCATCAGGGCCTGTTACATGACCTCACCATGTGACCTTTGGCAACTCAAGTTTTCTAATCCTCAACTTGCTCAAAGGTAAAACACTGTGAGGATTAAAAGTAACAATCCATGTAACATTCTTAGCCCTGGATTCAGTAAGTGGTTTTTTAAAAATTATATTTTATTACTATGATTAATCCTGGCCACTCACTAAACACACTGTAGTTTGTCAATGTGCCTTTTGAAATTCAGCCCTCAAATTCAGACAAAATATTTCAGGTGTAAGCCATATGTTTAGTAATTAATGAGTTTGATGAACATTCCCCTAAGGCTTGGCAGAAGAGAACACTTCTTTCAATAAATAAGCCATATGCATAAATACCATGATTAAATTCAGATATATAAAGAGAGACATGATTTTCTGACTTAGAGTTATTTTAAGAATTCATTTCCTGAGGTGATATAAGGCTATGTGGCTTGCCTAATACTT
>NW_007869948.1:0-591 GCF_000696425.1 Galeopterus variegatus
TTTGGAACAGGCCGTTGAAATACCTGCCACAAAAAGCCTAAGAGCAAATACAGAAGTAAACTGATTTGTGGACCATGAATTAGCAACCTGGGACTCAAAATTTGCATTTACACTTAGTCATATTCTTCAATAGTTTCCAGATTTCATATGATGTTGTTTAAATTGCCAACAATAGAATTGACTTGGAGCAACAAAAGACCAAAACCCTGCAGACTTGAGAACAAACTGAAGAAAGTTATTTTCATTTTTTTGAACTCAAAGTGACTGTAAACTTCACGCAGAAATCTATAAGTTGGTGGTGGGGATGGTGCCATCATAGCTGACTGATATGCTTTTTAATAATAAATAAATTCGGCTTTTTAAATTCACTGTCTGCTAGATCTTTTTATGCATCGTGCAGGGTTCCTGTCATGATGTTCTTGAACTGATGGGATGGAAGAACCAAGATATGGATTTCCAGTTTGGAAGGCAGGCAGGCTTCTCTCTGTGGTCGCACAGTACTCTTCTCAGGACTGCAGAATTCCACTGGAGGGCTGCGCTCCCGCCGAGGGTTCGGATCCCACATACAGACCGGTTCCCGCTCACTGGCTG
>NW_007869949.1:0-591 GCF_000696425.1 Galeopterus variegatus
GCATTGCACTGCAGTAAATTTCCTCAAATTGTGTATTGTAGTCCCATCCAAATGTATAGTTCTTTTATATATACATTTTTTTATTGTAACATAGTTGATTATGCATATCTGTGGGGTACAGAGTTGAATACCATTACCTGTGTAATGGCCTTGAACAAGAAATGTTTTTACTCAAGCTTCTGTTTCTTTCTGTGTGTTGCTATGAGCATCAAATAGAATAAGATCAGCGAAAGACCTATACCAAAGTACTATGAAGGTATTTTCTCAATTTTGAATTATTAAATGGTCAGATGCACTATAGATTTAGTAATAGTGTGTGTGTGGGGGGGTGGATATGGAGAGGAATATTCCACTAGCGGTACGTTTTATCAGCTTCCCGATTTTGGAAGTAAAAACATACGAAAAATTCTGCTTTTAGAATTGAACCACGGTATTGCATTGGCTTGCTTTCTCTGTTCTATCCGCAAAGACCTTTTCTTGAATTTGAATGATTTCTCCCTCGCCCGGCATTTGGTTATACCAACCTCCTTCTTGACAACAGTCACGATTTTCCATACTGGATTTCAAACCCCAATTTTCAGGTTCCTGATG
>NW_007869950.1:0-591 GCF_000696425.1 Galeopterus variegatus
AGGGTTGCGATCCCGTTACCGGTCAGTAAAAAAGACAAAAAGGAAAAAAAAAATAAAAAAAGAAGTTCACTATAGAAAAAGTCCTTTCCGGGCCGGCCCGGTGGCGCACTGGATAGTGCGCCACTTGGGAAGTGCGGCGGCGCTCCTGCCCGAGGGTTCGGATCCCACATACAGACCGGTTCCCGCTCACTGGCTGAGCGAGGCACGGGAGCAGCACCAAGGGTTGTGAGCCCGTTGCCGGTCCCCGGTCCGGTACAGAGGCAACACTGAGGCTTGCAATCCGTTGCCGGACATGGAAAAAGACAAAAAGACAAAAAAAAAAGAAAAAGTCCTTTCCCTCTTATTGCAGCACCAGTTTCCAGAAAGCAGTATGCCTGCTTCTCTTGGCAAAGTGTAAAGAAGATTTTTAAAATAAATGGTGTATTAGTTGAGGTTCTCCAGAGAGACAGAATTGATAGCATATATTATAAATATATGAGAGGGGATTTATTAGGGGAATTAGCTCACGCGATAGTGAAGAAAGTTCCACGATAGCCCGTCTGCAAACTGGATCCAGTAGCGTGGCTTAGTCCAAGTCTAAAGGCCTCAGAA
>NW_007869951.1:0-591 GCF_000696425.1 Galeopterus variegatus
AAACATGTATTTCAGGACTGAAGCATGTCTTCTAGAAAACCTTAAACATCTTTTTCATGTGACCAAAAAATGTATTAACATTCACTAAAATATAAGCTCCAGGAGGACAGAGATTTTGTCCTTTGTTCACTACTTTACTCAAGGCATCTACCCTAGAATAGAGTTTGGCACATATATGAGGATTAATGCTTGTATTAGGGTTAATCTCTGAAATGAACACAGAAAGTTGTTCTGCATCTTTGTAAAAATGTGGAAATTTCTGATCTTGTCCTATTACATCTACAGAGAGCCAGAAACAATAGGTTTTCTATTAATAAATAATAAAGTGTGCGTGTGTGTGAAGGAGTGAGTAATAATAGTTATATACAGAGCACAGACATTTTACATAATTTACCTCATTTCTTTTTTACAAGAAGACGGGAGTATTTGTTAATTCCCATTCTACTGGTGGGTCACCTGATGTTTAAATAACTTGCTGAGGCTAGCAGATTTGTTAAGTAGTAAAGCTTAGGCTAAAGCTTTTTTGGTACCTTCTTGTGGCCAGTTGTCATTCTTGCCTATACTCTGGAGATTTGGGGATTTGGGGATTCC
>NW_007869952.1:0-591 GCF_000696425.1 Galeopterus variegatus
CTGCAGGAAACAGCTTCCACCACAAAGGGAAGATGATGGAATTGTTAAAACTTAAATGCTTAGAGGAAGCTGAGACTCAGACCACTGAGGAAGGGGTAGTGCTCATTTGAGGCTGGTGTCTCTGATATTGAAGGAGAGGCCACATGTGGCTGGGCTCAGAACTCTGAGGAGGGGATGTTGCTTGGCTGCCACTGGAGTCTCTGAGTTTTGAGGAGGTTCTTCCTTGGGCTGAGACCAAGATCTTTGAGGAGGAGATAGTGGCCTGCTGGTGCTGCTATGTCTAAGGTGAGCACATAAAAGCTGGTTCTGCAAGTGTTGAAAACACTGCAAACTGAATTTATCTGTTGCTGATGGAAGGTACTGCTGCTGTTGCAATGAAAAAGCATTGCTGGGTGCAACTGACAGAGGCAGAAAGCAGAAAAAGAAGCAGACAGGGAGGGGAAGTCCCTTCTTCCTCTTCCAACCTTGAGTCTCCCTCCCTGTTGGTCGAGCCTAACAGAGAGAAGCTGTCAAAATAGAGATGTGATTGGGGCTGGCCCGGTGGCGCACTGCGCTAGTGCGCCGCTTGGGAAGCGCGGCGGCGCTCCCGCC
>NW_007869953.1:0-591 GCF_000696425.1 Galeopterus variegatus
AGTACTGCTTTTGTAATATCCCATGGGTTTTGGTATGATGTGTCTTTATTTTCATTCAGGAGCATGTTGTTTAATTTCCATGTGTTCTTATAGTTTCCAGAGTTTTGTCTGTTATTGATTTCTAGTTTTAATCCATTGTGGTCTGAAAAGATACCTGAAATAATTTCAATTTTTTAAAATTTATTGAGAATTAATTTGTGATCTAACATGTGGTATATCCTGAAAATGTTCCATGTGCTGATAAGGAGAATGTATATTCTATGGTTGGTGGATGAAAAGTTCTGTAGATATCTGCCAAGTCTAATTGGTCTAAAGAGTGGGTTAAATCCTGCTTTTCACTGTTGATTTGTAGCCTAAATGATCTGTCCAGTGTTGAAAGGGAAGTGTTAAGGTCCCCAAATATTAGTGTATTTGGGTCTATCTCTTTCTTGAGGTAAAATAGTGTTTTCTTTATATATCTGGGTGTTTCAATGTTGTGTACATATATGATTGTTATGTTTTCTTGGTGGATAGATCACTTTATCATTATATAATGGCTTTCTTTGACTCTTTTCATGATTTTTGGTATAAAAGCTATTTTAACCAATATAA
>NW_007869954.1:0-591 GCF_000696425.1 Galeopterus variegatus
AAGAGTGAGTTGTTAAAAAGAGTCTTGACTTTCTGTTTCTCTCTCTCACTTCTTCTCTTGCCGTGTGATCATTTTGCACACGTTCGCTCTCCTGCTTTTTGCTATGAATTGAAGCAGCATGAAGCCCTCACCAGATGCGGCTTCCTAATCTTGATCTTTCCAGTCACCAGTATCTGACATTTCCTATGCCTTCAACATTCAACTCACAATTCTCCCCTACTGTTGGCATTGTCTACTGCCATATAAACATTTCTTGATTTACATGCCACTGTGACAGAGACTAAAAAAGACTATATGAAGGCAACAAAATCTAGTGAATACTAGGTTAATATTACAAATTATAGTCTGAATCTGCCACTAATTAGCTATGTGACTTTTGGCAAGCCACACATGGGTCACAGTTTTCTATCTGTAAATGGGTTTGGACTAACATTAATGTTTCTTCCAGCATTAAACTTCTATGATTTTATAAAGTGAAAAAAAAAACTAAATAAATTATTGGTGCTGGCCAGTTAGCTCAGTTGGTTGGGGCACAGTATCAATAACACCAAGGTCAAGGGTTCAAATTCCCATGTCAGCTGCCAAAAAAAA
>NW_007869955.1:0-591 GCF_000696425.1 Galeopterus variegatus
GACTATTCCAGAGACAGAGAAAACGGCAGTTGAAATTCTACCATAATGAAGAGTAAACACCCTTCACCTTTGGTGGGACTCTGAAAATACCTCCAGTCTCTTTTCAGTGAGGAGAAAGATGCGTTTTTTAAAATATAGTTTAGTATTCTAACTCCAATTTTTTTAATCTACTGTCATACTAATCCCAACTCCCAGAAGCTTCTCTGCTCTTCTGAGTAAAATTTCATGTATAATATTTGATGGTGAGACCTTGTACTACTGAACATGAGGAAGTAAATCCACTAGAGATTCTCTCTCTCTACGTATCACAACCAGAGTCCAGACAGAATATGAGAACCTGTCTGAGGGTTCTAAAAAGTAAACAATTTCAGGTCAACAGTGAGGAAAGTCAAACCCTGAAGTACGGCCAGTACCACTGAGTTTTCTGGTTTATTGAGGTTAAGCCTGGTGGCCTGAGTTGGAGAACAACACAGTGGACACAGGCAGCAAGAACTCTGAGAAAGCTCCTATTTCTGGCCAGAGGTCACAAAAAAGGAAGGAAGGAGGGAAAGAAGGAAGGAAGGAGGGAGGGAGGGAGGGAGGGAGGGAGGG
>NW_007869956.1:0-591 GCF_000696425.1 Galeopterus variegatus
TTTCCAACATTTTATTTACCAATTTAATATTATAAAAACACATATGTTGCAAAAAAAAAAAAAAAAGATTAGGGCTACCTAGATTAGAACAAAAAACCTGTGTTCTTTCCCCCTTGCCAATCATGGAGCTCACCCATCTCTGTATGGCCTGCAAATAGCATAACGCATGTCTAGAAACCTCATACCCCATGACATGAGTACAGAATAAAGTTTGTGTTTAAGCAGAGATCTTGCAAACAAGTAACTGTGTAACTGCATGGTCTTTCCAAACATAGAGAGAAGGAAATCAATGTCTCTGCTCCCTCCACAGTGGAAGAGAAGAGCACAGGGTGCCAACAACTAGAAACCCAATCCGTTTTGTGTGTTCACCTCCATTTATATGCTGCAGGAAGAGAAACAGCAAAATACTGTTGCATCCAAAAAAATTGTATCAATTTTTAATTATGCACTTAATCATCCTCTTCCAGAAGGGCAGGCTGTCTTTCGTGACATTTTTATGTATTTGAAGGCAGCACTGTGTGAGCACAGGGCAGGATGTTTGGTTTATTAGATGTCACAGACAATTTCAACTGACACTGATGGGTTGATTCA
>NW_007869957.1:0-591 GCF_000696425.1 Galeopterus variegatus
CAAGGGGTTAATATCCAGAATATATCAGAAACTCAAACAGCTTGACAGTAAAAAAAATAAATAAATAAATAAATAAATAATTCAATTAAAAAATGGGCAAAAAGCTGAATAGACATTTTTCAAAGAAAGACATACAAATGGCTGACAGATACATGAAAAAATTCTCAAAATCACTAAGCATCAGAGAAATGCAAATCAAAACCACATTGAGATATCATCTCAGCACAGCTAGACTGATTATTGTCAAAATGACTGTGAATAACAAATGCTGATGAGGATGTGGACATAGGGGAATTCATCTACACTGTTGGTGGGGCTGTAATTAGTACAGCCATTATGGAAAACAGTGTGGATATTCCTCAGACAACTACAGACAGACCTACCGTATGATCCAGCAATCCCACTTCTGGGTGTATACCCAAAGGAATGGAAATCAGCATTTTGAAGGGACACCTGCACTCTAATGTTTATCACGGTTCTATTTACAACATCCAAGATATGGAAACAAACTTAATGTCCAGCAGTGGACGAATGGATAAGAAAAATGTGGTGTATATACACAATGGGATACTACTCAGCCACAAAAAAGAA
>NW_007869958.1:0-591 GCF_000696425.1 Galeopterus variegatus
TACGAATTAATGCCAAGTTGGCATAGCACTTTTCAATTCTGCTCATATCTGCAATGCAGCAGTTGCATTGTCAAGTGAATTCCAATTATGATTGCAAATGTGAAGGAAATGTGTCGACAGGTAGCAGAGTGGAATTTCATTGTCCCTGTGATATACTGAGGAAGGTACGTTGCAATATAACATAGGGAAAACAAAACAAACAAAAAAACCCCAACAACTGTACATTATAGCCCAGCATATGCAGACTCTTCATTAAAGCACTGAAGGAATACATTTGTTAAATTATAATTGTTCTTATAGTCACAATTTCTCCAATGAATCAGGGCTTAGTACACTAATTGGATTGTGTACTGCTGCACCTGCACGTGCTGCTATTTCCACTCACTGCGCAGCTGGCAGGTGGTGTGTGCAGCAGATGATTCTGCTATTAGGAGTCACAGAATTTTAAAGAGACAAGTATAATTGTACATGTTGCTTTTTTTTTTTTTTTTTCTTGCTGTTTTAGCCAAGTTTGTGATTCTGGCCCACTTATAAACAACACACCTTCAACGTTACTGCTGTTCCTTTATTTTGAAAATGAGCCTTTTTTTT
>NW_007869959.1:0-591 GCF_000696425.1 Galeopterus variegatus
TTGTTGGAGTATAGAAATGCTACTGATTTTTCTGTGTTGATTTTGTATCCTGCAACTATGCGGAATTTAGGCTGTTCTATATATAGGATCATATCAACTGCAAACAGGAACAGTTTGACTTTATCTTTTCCAATCTGTATGCCCTTTATTTCCTTCTCTTTCCTGATTGCTCTGGCTAGAACTTCTAGCACTATGTTGAATAGGAGTGGTGAGTGTGGGCATCCTTATCTTGTGCCTGTTCTTAAGGGAAAAGCTTTCAACTTTTCCCCATTCAGGATGATATTGACTGTGGGTTTGTCATATATGGCTTTAATTGTGTTCATATACTTTCCTTCTATATCCAATTTATGGAGAATCTTTTTCATGACTGAATGTTGAATTTTGTCAAGTGCTTTTTCAGCAGATGATCATGTGGTTTATATTTTTATTTTGTTGATGTGTTGTATCACGTTTATTGATTTACATATGTTGGACCATCCTTACATCCATGGGATGAGTCCCACTTGATCATGGTGTATAATTTTATGTACATGTTGCTGTATTCTATTAGCTAGTATTTTATTGAGGATTTTTGCATCTATATTCATCAAA
>NW_007869960.1:0-591 GCF_000696425.1 Galeopterus variegatus
TTTTGAAAGTAAGTCAAATATGGTAAAATGTTAATGTCAAATTTTGATGTGTGCATGGGTATCTATTATATTCATATCTGCATTTTTCTGTGTTTGCAACATTTCAGATTTAAATTTTTTAAATCAAAAAGAATATTGAATAAAACCATTAGGCAAAGGAAACATGAAAGGTATGAATTTTCAAAGCAAAAAGGCAATATGATTGTATTTGAAGAAAACAGTATCTATGTAGAAAATCCAGGACCACCTGGAAACTGTTATAACTAAATAAACTCAGTAAAGTGGCAAGATAAAAGAAAAGTATATGTGGTAGACAGAAAAACAGCCACACCCAAAGTTGTTCTTGTCCTAATCCCCAGACCCTGTGAAGATATTACCATACATAGCACAGGGACTTTGCAGATAGGATTAGGTTAAGGATTTTGAGATGTGAGATGATCCTGGATTATCTGGGTGGGCCCAATGTAACCACAGAGGTTCTTAGAAAAGGAAGGCAAGAGACCCAGAGTCAGTACCAGTAGACACGACAATGGGGACAGAAGCCAGAGTGATGCACGGAAGGGGCTACAGCCAAGGAATGAGGGTGGCCCC
>NW_007869961.1:0-591 GCF_000696425.1 Galeopterus variegatus
CCACCTGTCCTCATCAGCCCCAGGACACCCCAGCCCCTGCCTTGGGGCTCTTCTCTGTTAACTGCTCCATAGCGCTGGGGCCCCTCCAGATGGAAAGAAACCCCTCGAGTGTGGAGCTGGAACCACTTGGACATTTTCCAGAGAGGCTTGGTTTTTTCATTTTCACATTTGCTTGTTTTAAGGCGAAAGGGCGGAGGTGGAGGAGCCCAGCCCAGGCGGCTTTGTGGCAGCCCTGCTCTGAATCCCCGGGGTTCCATGGGCTCCCTCACGTGGGGGTCTCACCTCCCCTTGTCAGAATTGAGAATCACCCCTGGCAGGGCCACCGCAGCTCGGGAACTCCTGCCGTCTTCGCTGCGGCTGATGAAATGCTGATCGTTCCCAACTCCAGGTAATTGAGTTTCCTCCAAGTGGGACGAGAGCGATGTAATTTCTAGGATGATCAAACCCTGCCAGGGCCTGAGCAAAGCTACTGAATCACGGGACTGCAACACTTCATTCCTGGCAAGAAGATTGTCCCCTCCAGGGCTCAGGCAGCCTGTCTGCGGCAAGTTAACGCGATCACAGCTCCGCTCCCCGGGAGAGGACCCAAGC
>NW_007869962.1:0-591 GCF_000696425.1 Galeopterus variegatus
GGCAACAGGTACATATCTAGTTTTATTCTTCAACACATGGATATAAAGTTTGGAAAGAGATTTTTAATGCTTGGGCATTATTCTGAAATACAGTCATTTAAGTTGTTCAAATTTGGTAGTTATCTGGGTGGGAGTTCAATCTATCTCAGCTGAAAGGCTATAATTTATGATTATTCCAGTATTTGGTTAAATATATAGTAAAAATCAAAACATTATATGTAATAATGGCATGGAATTAAGTATTCTTATTTTCCAGTGTTTATGGGTTGAGATATTCAGAAATGACCATAAAAATCTAATATGGAAAATTGGCAAATGTATACACATAATACTGAAACCAATGTATATTCTTAATTTTGATAACCTCTCAAGATTTTTGTCACATGCCAGGGGAAAGTTTATATATTTCTTAAATCATCAGTGATTATAATTTTAAATTTCTTGGAACATATAATTGAACAGTAGGTGTTTAAACAAACAAAAAAAATTCACAGTCTTTAAAAAAAAATCTGCACTTGATCTCAGTCTATTATTAACCAAATGAACCCTCCTCTTTTAATCTTTTAACAAATCTCAACTGTAGATTTTTTC
>NW_007869963.1:0-591 GCF_000696425.1 Galeopterus variegatus
AAAGAAAATGTGATTTATATACACAATGGAATACAACTCTGCCATAAAAAAGAATGAAATTCGGCCATTCACAGAAACATGGATGAACTTAAAAAAAAATTATGTTAAAGTGAAATAAGCCAGGCACAGAAAGAGAAATATAACATGTCCTCATCATAAATAGGAAGTAAAAGAAAGAAATTTAAAGAAGGAAAGAAAGACAGATACAACAATCACAATAATTCATCATACTTTCAAAAGTAGAGAACAGATCTGAGGCCACCAGAGGTGGGGGTAGTAAGGGTTAGTAAGAAATTGGTAAAGATCCACAAAAAAATGATTACATTGTGTAATTAAAGTTGAATATACTAATTATATCATTTTGAGCATTATATACTTTACACGGGTGTTGATATCCAATGCTGTACCCCACAGATATGTATAATAGATTATTTTTTGATTAAAAAAAAAGTTGTCAATACTAACGAAAGTGATCTACAGATTTAATGAAATCCCTTTGAGAATCCTAATATTATTCTTCACAGAAATAGAAAAAAATCCTAAAATTTATATGGAACCTCCAAAGACCCCAAATAGCCAAAGCAAGCTTGA
>NW_007869964.1:0-591 GCF_000696425.1 Galeopterus variegatus
ATGAGAACTACTTAGCTTTCACCCCTTTTATATATTTAATAGTCTTCATAGGGTTTTATTTTTATTTTGGACAATAGGTTTCCGGAAGAGAAAAGAAGGAAGAAGGAAGGAAAAGAAAAGAGAAAAGAAAAGAAAAGAAAAAGCCATTGCTCTCCATTAACTTGCTACTTATAGGAGATGTGATGGATATATTAATTACGCAAAAAATTGACATCTTGTAATCAATGTGCTTTTTTAGCTTCACCTGAAATTTCCACTTGAATTCCAGTTCTTTGAATCCTGCTTTACCTTCTCAATGTTACTGACATACCTATCAGTAATCTCCCACTCACAGAGTACATACATTTTACCATTTATTCATTCAGTGAAAAGTTATTTATTATCTACTATGTAACAGATTTATATAATACACTGGTAGGTGGAAAAAAAGACACACTCTTGTCTTAACTTTCTCTCTGGTTTCAAATAGTTGTTTTCACACAAATCTTTGATTTTCTCCTCTGGCCATACCTGGCTATGACTCTGTTTGTACCTCATTTTTCTTGCCTTATTGCTTTTATTTACTTCAACTCTCTCACTTCACCCTTTCTC
>NW_007869965.1:0-591 GCF_000696425.1 Galeopterus variegatus
GTGTGAATGATACCCTTTCATCCCAAAGACTAAGCCTCTGTTGAACTGACTTCCCCAAGCTGAGCTGAGAACAGCTGTTACACCTTACCCTAAGCAGTGGTGGAACCACTCCACCCAACCCTCCCAGTTGCAGCAGTGCCTGAAGCTGCAATGCTGTACACTCCTTCTGGGGTTACCTTTAACTAACCCTCCCAGTGGTGGCTGTGCCCCAACCCCCTGGGTCTGAACTGAAGGGGTACATCAACCGCTGAGGAGTTGTTGTCTTGCCTGAGAAGATGCTTGGCCAAGAAGTTGCTTGGCTGAGATGAGCAGCTGTGCATTCCAGGGCTCAGCTGACATAGTACCTCTTGTCCCAGGGAAACAGAGTAGTGGTTGAGCTGAGACACCTGCCCTTAGGTCCAAATAACTGTAATGCTCTGCTTCCTTGGAGATGGACTATTTCCCTAGAAACTGAGCTGCTGAGATGCCCCTTCCCCAAGGGATTGAAGTTAGTGCTGTGCTGCTTCCTACCCGCTGAGGCCCAAACAACAGCTATGCCCTTTCATTCTGGGTTCTTGTGCCACTGCACCAGGCCTCACAGAGGCTGTGATA
>NW_007869966.1:0-591 GCF_000696425.1 Galeopterus variegatus
CTGTCGCACTGCTTCCCACACTGTTCTTTGGTCACACCAACCATGGAGAATGTTTCAAGGTAGAAATTTCTTCTTACAGATCTTGCCTCAACCTTCCAAACTCATCAGCTGCTGGGGCTCTTTTCTGGAGCCTCCTCATATTCCCCTACAACTCCATGTGCTACCAAGACCCCAACTCCCTGGACTGTGATGTGGGAGCCCATCACGTGTGCCTCCTGCCTGTGATGTGGCTGTGACCACAAAGTTCACCATTTGAATCCAGACAGGCTGGGTT
This sequence comes from Galeopterus variegatus, assembly GCF_000696425.1. NCBI lineage: Eukaryota > Metazoa > Chordata > Mammalia > Dermoptera > Cynocephalidae > Galeopterus > Galeopterus variegatus. The sequence goes on from NW_007869966.1 coordinate 275, forward strand.
TGAGTCTCAACTCAGTGTGTATTTGCCGTGTGTCCTTCAATAAGTGATTGACCTATCTGTGCCTCTTTTAGAGATGAGTTTTCTCAAAAAGAGGGAAAATAACAGTGCTTAATTCACAGACTCCTTGGGAAGATGATGTAAAAAGCTTAGAAAAGTGTTCATCACAGAGCAAATATTATATAACATATTAACTCTTTGCTTAGATTTAGATGAATTCATCAAGACTCAGCTCAAAAAAAAAAAAAAACTCAGCTCAAAAATGCCCACCTTTCTGAGATCTTCCCCAGCTCTGCAGCATTCTGGCTTCTCCTCCACTT
>NW_007869967.1:0-591 GCF_000696425.1 Galeopterus variegatus
TTCAATATCTAAGTAATCTCTTTTCTAATTTATTTCTTTATTTTTTCTCTTTTAAATTTCCTAAGCCCTACTAAAGACAAAGCTACTATATTGAGCCCTGGACTAGGTGCCCAAAGATGTATAAATCATGGTGGAAGAGTAAGATCTATTTCACTATCAGGGAATCAGATCAGAAAATTTCCTGCTTCTTTAGCTCATTGGCAAGCTTGTTATCCCATTTAAGGCCTACCTTCCTGGACTCCAGGCTTTATTCCAAAGAACTCATCAGTCTAGGTCTTCCTGAGTACTTCCTATTCTATATCAGAGGAGTATCCACTACCACACTGCTATTTTCTTATTAGAGACACTCCAAGTTTCCCCTTTGTTCTCTATGCCCTCACTCAGCAGGCTAGAGGGCCTGGATCAAACTAAATTTGAGTCCCTTAAAGGTACTGATGCATTGGAAGTAAGAAACTCTTCCAGGGCCAGTGCTCCTTGGCCTTTCAATTTTTTTTTGTTGCTGTTGTTTCCCACATGCTTGCCTCTTTCATTTTTTTTTTTTTGCCTTTTTGTCTTTTTTTGTGACCGGTAACGGGATCGCAACCCTCGGTG
>NW_007869968.1:0-591 GCF_000696425.1 Galeopterus variegatus
GAGCAGAACAAGACACTACAGAAAAAAATAGAATCAATTCAAAAAGTAGAAATTCTAGAAATAATTATGTTATATGAACTAAAAATCTTAATAGAAAGCTCCAACTGCAGAATTGATGGAGCAGAGGATAAAAACAGTGAGCTTGAAGATAGAACATATGAAATTATCCAATCAGAGGAACAAAAAGAAAAAAGAATAAGAAAAAATAAAACATAATTGCAGCAATTATGGAATCTCCTCAAGTGAAATAAACTTTGCATAATAGGCATACCTGAAGGCAATGAAAAAGGAAGAGACCTAGAAGCATATTTCAGGAAATAATGGCTGCAAATTTTCCAAATATAGAGAAAGATGGCAGCATCCAGGCACAGGAAACTCAGAGGTCACCAATCAAATTCAATCCAACAAAGAACACCTCAAGGCATATCATAATCAAACTATCAAAAAACAAAGACAAAGAAAAAATAGTTTGTAGGAATGTAGGGACCTCATGGGCGTCTGAACAAAGGACAGACCCTGGCAATATGGCACCCTTCCTGGTTCTTCTCCACAGTAAACAAGCCCGTCAGTGCCAAAACCCAAGCCTACCTG
>NW_007869969.1:0-591 GCF_000696425.1 Galeopterus variegatus
GGAATAATCTATTTCCTGTTTTGTTTTTTGTTTCCTTTTTCAGTTTGATTTATCATTGTCTGGTCTGCTATTTTCTCAGTCTAGAGATAAGAGGAAAATTATACTGTTTCACATATTTGCAGCATTGTCATATAGAAGAGATAGCAGTCTTACTCTGGGTTTGTCCAGGAGGCAGAAGCAGCACCTATGGATGGGCATTATGAGAAAAAAGATTTAATCTCAGCATGAATATAATTCTTTTTAGTAGCTAAGGCTACCCAAAAGGTCACGAGCTATCTTAAGTACCGTGAGCTTCCTGTTACCAAGAGAATTCATACTAAGACGATGACTGGCACAGGTGCAATAGGAAGGGACTACCCTGAGGAGCAGAAACTTAGCCTAGATGACTTCCAAGGCCATTTGACAATTATAAGAAATAATCTGGTTATGCTTTTTGTATTGTGTCCTCCAACCAAGCTCTGAATGCTGGAAATCTTTATTTCTAAATATACTTCAAATCCAATGGCTCAATTTCTCTAACATAAAATGTTTAGAATACATGTAAATTATAGATATACATTTACCCTTTAGCCAGTAGTTTCAAAGGATCCC
>NW_007869970.1:0-591 GCF_000696425.1 Galeopterus variegatus
GATGCTGTCCCAAAGCCTCTCCTTTCACATAGGTCAGCACTTTTCTGACCCCTGCAATCTCCCCTGCTGTGTGTTTCCTTCCACCAGCTTTCAAGTTGCTATTCTGTTCTTTCCACCCTGCTGGCCCATCACTAGCCTCTCTGGTTTGGCCGAATCCAAGTTTCTAGACAGTTTTAAGGAAGCTTCCATGTCTATGTTCATAGTTCATGAAATGTTAAGGTTGTGGGTCTTTTTGACAACTCACAAATACAAACTACTTATGTAATTTTACATTTTCTAATAGCTACATTAAAAAATAAAAAGGTAAAATTAATTTTCATAACATTTTATTTAATCCAGATAGACCCCAAAAATATTACCATTTGAGCATTTAATTCAATATAAAAAAATTATTAACAAGGGTAAATTTCCCAAGAAAGATTAATCAGAAAGTTAGTCTTCTGACTTTCTAGATGGTCATGATTTCCTCTCACTGTTTAAAAAATTTTTTTTTCAATTATTAGATTTGCCTTGAGAAGACAGAGAAAAAGACTCCTTCAATCTCTACTCTTTTTCTTTTTTGCCCTTTTTAGACACTTGGAAGTTTTCTCA
>NW_007869971.1:0-591 GCF_000696425.1 Galeopterus variegatus
GCCTTCCCCTCAACATTGCCACCCTCCTTACCATACCTTAAACGAAACAAAACCCATGAAGAAATAAATAAAAGAGTCCCAGGGCTGGGCCCACCCTACTCTTCATGCATGTAACCCACATAACACCACCAGCACCCGTGACCCGGACCCTCTCCGGGAGGTGGTCTGCACTCAGGACAGGCCCACGGAGCCCAGCTGACTGCTGTCACGTGGCCAGTGGGTGAGAGGGCTCTAAGAAACTCAAAAGCCAGTGTTACATCCTGCATCCAGGACAGGGCCACCCAGGCTTCTCATATGTCTACTTATTTTCTGTCATAGTAAAAGAGGACTTGTCTTGATAGCTTTTTCCTAAACTTGAACTCTAGGTCTGCCTTTCAAAATGGAGACCATTCAAATGGGCAGCCACTGTCTCACTTAAGCAAACAGTTAAGAGCTTGTTACTTATCTTTCCATCATCTGGGCTGGCATGTGACAGGGTCGCTGAGAGCTAGCTGCCACTGCACCAAATACTGGGGCAGACTGAGGGTCTAGTAAGAGGGTCAGGATACACGCAATGGCTTTCTCAGTGACAAAAGACATTAAATCCCTGTA
>NW_007869972.1:0-591 GCF_000696425.1 Galeopterus variegatus
CGTGTGGGTGGGCAGGGGGCGCGCCCCCCCGCCCCGGAGGAGCCGCTTGGCTTACGTGTCCGGGAGGGGGCTGGGAGGTCTGCACTCCCCCCCATCTTCGGGACCCAAGGAGACCCTCAGTGCCCTCCCCCACAGACACACACACGCCCCCTCCGAGCTAGACCCTCCGCGGGGACGGAGCTGCGGGGTGGGGGGACGCCGGAAGGGAGGCTGGGGGCTCTTTTCATATCTGGAGGGTGTTTGGGATCTGGGGAGGAGACTATATAACGTCTTCCAGAACCTTCAAGCCTTCCTTTCCTCTACGACCCCCACAGCCGGTCAAGCAGCCAGGGAGGTCAAGGGGGGAGCCGCTCCCTTCCGGACCGCGGGCGACAGCGAAACTCTGCGCCTGGACGCCCGGGTGCCGCCGGGGCCGGCTTTGAGTACCCGAGCAAGGTCAAGCAGACGCACGAGGGGCGGGGGGTCCTGGGCGCGGCCCCGCCCGCGCAGAGTGCTGGCCCTGGAAGGGTGGGCACCCCGCGGAGGCTGCCCCGCGCGCCCGCTGCCCGCGCCCGGTCCCCGGAGACGGACATTGCGCGCGGTCGGGGATCC
>NW_007869973.1:0-591 GCF_000696425.1 Galeopterus variegatus
TCTCCTTTCATTTTCCTTGTCCAAATAATCTGATTTCAATTTGGAAGTTCATAAAATTTAGCTCTTAGATTCTAGAACCTAAATACAACAATTTATATCTGTAGTTTTGAATTAAAAATCACAACCTTTTATTTACTTGTTTGTTTGTTCATTTATTTGTTATTAATGTCCAGTGTCAAAAAAATGTTGACTTAGAATAGCACCTTCTTATTCTAAATACTAGGAGATATAATTGAAAATCCAATACACAATATTACTTTATGTGCAATATTTTACCTTATTTTGCAACTTATTTGCTTATGTGTTTTTTTTGGGTTTTTTTGTTTTTTTGTTTTTTTGTTTTGTTTTGGTGTGTTTTTTTGGTTTTTTTTGTTTGTTTGTTTGTTTTGTTTTGCTTTTTCCCTGAACAAAACTATGAGACCCTCAAGAATATTAGTATCCAGGACAGTGTCTGCAGCACAGTCAGGATTCAATGTTTGATGAAGTTGACATAGGAAGGTCTGAAGAATAGTTGGAGAGGAAAAAAAAAGAAAACTGTGGAAGAAAGGCTATGCACTTTCTAAGGGACTATCTTTACGTTTCTAATTAATT
>NW_007869974.1:0-591 GCF_000696425.1 Galeopterus variegatus
AGTTTTCAAAATTTAGGGTAGGGCTAACTGTCTGTAAATGTTAATGGCTATGGTGTGGAAAGGGGATTTATTCCACATTTCTTTCCCCTCCCTCCCTTCCTTCCTTCCTTTTTTCTTTCTTGAAACAAACAGGCAGAGATTGGTTGAGCTGTGCTACTTTCTCTGAGTCAGACACTTTGCAATTCCCCAGGGCTTCAAGCATGGACAATTTCCTGGGGTTACATTTTAGTGTGGAGGTGAACATTTCAATAAACTGAAAGCAATAGTTACTGTTGGCTGCTGCGGGCAGAAGTTTCATTGGAGGTACATGGGACAGGGAGCAGGTCAGTGAAGGATGGGATGCTGGAGAAGAGCCTTGATGATCAGTGGAACTTCACTAGGTAGACCAAGGGGAACTGTCTTTCAGGCAAAATAACAGTATTCACAGACACATAGGAATACAGATTACTACTGTATATTCGGGGAACTCACCATGAGGAGCTCCATAGGGCTGGATGGAACATGCAATGGGAAGGGTATTAGAAGCAGCGACACATACAACTGGGGAGCTAAGCCAGAGCGTGATCATGGGCAGGTGGGTGGGTATCTATC
>NW_007869975.1:0-591 GCF_000696425.1 Galeopterus variegatus
ATAATTGTATATATACTAAACATGTCATTATTCTTGTCATTATTCCCTAAATAATGCAGTATAACAACTATTTGCATAGCATTTACATTCTATTAGATATTATAAGTAATCTAGAGATAATTTAAAGTATACAGGAGGATATACCTAGATTATATGCAAATACTATGCCATTTTATATCAGGGACTTGAGCATCCAGATTTTGGTATCTGTGGGAAGTCCTAGAACCAATCCCCCACAGATAACAAGGATGACTGTACTAACCAGTTATTAAAACTTGATATTGATCTATGTCAATGTCTTTCTTAGTCCTTCTCCCCTTTATCTAGCAAATGCCGTCTCATTCTTTTGGTCTCTGTTTAAACATTTCTCAGAAACACCTTTTCTGTTGGTTACCTGGGCCTCCTCCTATAGCTGCATTCAGCTAGTGAGTCAGTTGAGGGCTGGGCTGGACCTTTCTCTTTCTAGGTGGTCTTTTGTCCTCAAGGAGCATTGAGCTTCCTCAAATGATGGTGCTAGTGTTCCGTGAGGGCAAGCCCCACTGCACAAAGCATTTATCAAATCTCTACTTGAATTACGTTTGCTGATGTCCC
>NW_007869976.1:0-591 GCF_000696425.1 Galeopterus variegatus
ATGAAACTGAAGAGATGGTCTGAGACTTCCAAGCTCCAGCATATAGAAGGTCTGGGAGCTTTCACCATAACACTGTGGGTGAAGTCAGTTGCCAGGTAAGATCAGCCAGATGAGCAAGTTTCCTCCCAAGTTTTGGGCCGTGCTTCAGGCTCTGAGTCTCTTAGGGCTTGGATTTAGGTTTTCAAAACTCTACTTTTCCCCAACCATCCCCTCTGCTGTTAGTTTCAATGATGTGTTCTCAAGTTCCAAAGCTGACAGCCAGTTCCTATGTTTTTCATCCCATTTTTCCCATAACCACCCAACCCCGGGATAGTGAGGATTGAAGGTTCTGCTCTCAGTCAGGGAGTTGGATAAGCCTAACCGGAGACACCAGGGGAAGAAGCAAAGGGTGATATTTCAGTGTTTTATCCCATCACATGTCAAATAGGCTACAGCTAGCTCTGAGCTTGGCAATGATGAGGGGCATCCGGTGACTTTTCCCTGCTGAAAATTCATCGAAGTGCGACACCTGGGGGAAGGTGGAAATAATCATATTCACCTTTCATTTGTATCTGTGTTTTGGGTTGGGTTCTCCCAAAGCAGACCTGGAGA
>NW_007869977.1:0-591 GCF_000696425.1 Galeopterus variegatus
CAATCATGTGGCGGTGGGGGGCAAATATATGGAAAACGAGTAAACAACCCATAAAATAATTACACACTATGGTAACACTATGATGGAAACAAGGCGAGGGGGCTGCGAGGGGGCAGCTGTGGAGCGCTGGATGACTGGTGATAACTGAGAATGGGGAGGAAAGATGCGGGTGGAGAGGAATGAGAAAGGGAGGCTGCGGACAGTCAGGCATCCTGTGCCTCCACCACAGTTTTGCCCGATGACTGCAGAAAGGACACGTTAGTGCAAATAAACAAATAAATCTAGAGAAATACAATCTGTCATAGCAAACCCAACACAATTAGTCATGATTCTCATAAGGATTGGAGCAATGGACTTGGGTGTCAGGAGCCCTCAGTTCTAATGTCAGCTTAGCCCCCAACTCCCTGTGTGCCTTTGAGTGAGTCCCTCTCCCTCGCTGGGCCCCTGACTCCTACAGTCTAAACCAAGGGGAGGTTAGCATAGCTCCAGTGAGGCAGACGGCTTGCTGCTGTTAGAATTCCCCCTTCTCTGCCCAGCTGTTTCCCTGTCTCACTTCACTGGGTTCTAGCTCCAGGCCATCTTTTCTTTTAA
>NW_007869978.1:0-591 GCF_000696425.1 Galeopterus variegatus
AACCAGCAGCTGTTCATCTCTAACCCTGCTCTTTCCCACTATTCCAGCCTTTTCCTTCTCACTGCCTCACTAAACCCCATTTCCCAGTCCCAAACCCACATGGGATCAGAGGATGGAAAAATCCTCATCTATTAAGCCATTTACTGCAACACAGACATAACGTCATGCCTGTATGTCTTTGTCTATGTAGTTCTCTTTGCCTAGGATTCTTCAACCTCTATCTCTGCTTGTCGAACTTCCGGGTGTTATTCGAGAGCTGTGACAACTATTACCTTCTCAGTGAAAATCCTCCTAAAATTTCTAAGAAAAGTCTCTTTCTTCATTGTGCTCCCTTAGCTTTCTCCAAATATCACATTGTGACACCTGGCAAATAATCGAATAATTATGCATCAATGTTTACTCCTACAGGAGGAAAAATTATTTCATGAACATCACTGCATCTACGATCTCTAGCACTGCACCTGGCACATAATGGATACATGATAAAATATTGGATGAGTGGATGGGAAGATAGGTGGATGGATGAATGGATTGTTGCTCAGGTGGAGCTAGAGGAAGATTTGTGTATTGGCTTTTTGTCGCAGCTGTATG
>NW_007869979.1:0-591 GCF_000696425.1 Galeopterus variegatus
TTTTGTAATCACTTCTTCTTCAAGGAGATTCATGAAAACGACTCTGACAAGTAATCTGGAACACAAGTTTTTGATGACTTTTACATCATACAATTGAACTGGAAAAAAATTTCCAGAACTCTAAAGAAGAAACTGCTGGGTTAACAACGCTACTAACTCAACATCAAGCAGAATAGGAATTAATTACATGGGATTGAATGAACCAATGAGGATAGTTTTGTTGCTGTTTTTCATAACTTTTTGTTTAAAACATTGCTGGTTCTTTAATGTTTTGTTTTCCAGATTTAAAAAAACTTTTTTCTTTTATCTACAGTTTACAGCACTTTGGTAAAGTATACTTTTGTAAACAAAAATGAAACAATTACTTTTTCTTCCTACCTGATCCCTCCAGAATTCACAAAACATTTATGAATATTTTTATTTTTATGGAAATACAGTTATTTGCATAAGTTCAATGGAATCTGTTCTCCTTGTAACAGGACACAGTTGGAAACATTGTTTATATGGCCAAGGCTTATTTTTAGGTATGATCAGACAACTTTGAAAAACTGAGGTTGACTTTGTGGAGCCAACAAATCTCCTTGAGGCGGG
>NW_007869980.1:0-591 GCF_000696425.1 Galeopterus variegatus
CAAACTGCAAAAAGATACCTAAGGATGATCTCATTAATATAAAAATGAAAAATTCAAAACCAAACAGTGGGTTTCTCGTAGGCAAGGGTCAAAGGAGAAGAAAGGGTACATCAATTATCCGTAACATTTCGGATACATCAATTATTTAATCATTTTGGTATATCAATTATTTAATCGTTTCTTTTTAAAAAAAAAACACCTAGTAACTGACTCCTAATTATAATGACTCATCTGTTGACAATTATATTATCACATTATTAGTTACAGTTGTCTCTCTTCTATTTTACTTCTTACAACTTTCGTCACATTTCCTCGTCTTGTCTCCATGGGACTAGCACCTTCGGTGTGGTGTTAATAGGACTACTGGCTTATCTCATCCTTGCTTTAAAAGGAACAGTCCTATGGCTTCCCCATGATGTGTGATGGTGACACAAGCTTTGGTAGATGTACTTCATCAGTTTAAGAAAGCCCACTCCTGTTCTGGGATTAAGAATTTGTTGGTAGCAGTGATTAATGATAAATGAAAGCCAAGTTTTTTGGTAGTGGTGTGTTCTTTCTGCAGCTAATGAGGTGGTTGTTTGGGTTTTTTTT
>NW_007869981.1:0-591 GCF_000696425.1 Galeopterus variegatus
ATTCAAACAAAAGAAAACAAAAATTGCAGTCTTAAGAAATAGCATTGAATCAGGGCAAGTAAACATGAAATGAATCAAAGAAGTGCTCTTTGTAATGATAAAAATTACTATCAACAGCATATATTTAATACTGATGATTAAGTGTCAATTACCAGGTCATCAATATTCATAAAACGCTTTAAAAACAAAATATAAAAAATCTAGTGGAAAAAACAAAAACAATAGAAGTATGAGACTTCACTTCTCTTGGGCTATAAAAGATCACACGGAAAAAATTGAGAATGAATGAAATTTTAAAAAATCATCTGAAAATAGACATAGATAATATAAGTGATACAATAATATGGAAAATAAAGCCAGTAAAGTAGATCTAACTGGTATAAATCAAACACTATACTCTGAAAAGACAAAATATACTTTCCTTTTATTTAACCATGTAATGATGATGAAAAATGACCACATATTATCTTCAAATCATTAGAAAACAAAGCATAGAAATAACATACCCAAGATTATTTGATTGCAATGCAATGAAAATAGCATAGAAATTAGTTAAAATATCAACAACCATACCAAATCCACTTCCACCTG
>NW_007869982.1:0-591 GCF_000696425.1 Galeopterus variegatus
GCCCCATAAAACCCCAAAGGAGACATTCCCTAAAACATGGTGCCTTTCCAGCTTCTCTTCCAGGTCCTAACATTCCCGCTGGCACCGAAGTATGGCCTATCAAAATCATCACCCACCCTTCTGACCAATCAGCCACCGCCCCGCGTACTAACCACCCTCTCCCGGAACTCAGCGGTCTATAAATGTATGCTTCACCCTCAAATAAAGCAGAACTTCTCCAGTGAACTGTCAGCTCGGGTCCTGTCGATCTTTCAGCCATCCCTACTGGAGCTTCTCAGCTTTGCCCAGGAGGAGGACTGACAATGCCCAGCGCCCGAGTCCCCCCCGGACATCACCATGCGTGATCCCAGGGTAACTCGCCTCCTAGCAGGTAAGCCAATCTCCTTTGCCATTGATACAGGGGCCATTTACTTTACCCTTCCTAAGTATGCAGGACCAACAACCCCATCCTCTATCACAATAGTAGGGGTCACGGGATCAGAATACCACCCAGGGATCACTCAAGCCCTTTCCTGCACCCCACATCACACCCAATTCACACACAAATTCTTAAAAATGCCTCAATGCCCAGCCTGCTTACTGGGATGGGAC
>NW_007869983.1:0-591 GCF_000696425.1 Galeopterus variegatus
TCATTGGAATTTTGGCAGAGATTATTTTAAATGTGTTGATCCCTGTGGGAAGTATAGACCATTTTAACAATATTCATTTTTCCAATTTATGAACATGGGATGTCTTTCCATTTATTTGTGTCTTCAATTTCTTTCATCAATGTGTTATAATTTTCAGTATACAGATCTTCACCTTGGTTAAATTTATTTAATTGGAAAGAAAGGAGTGAAATTGCCTGTTTGAAGATGACATGGTCCTATATGTAGAAACTCATTAAAAATAAAAAGTTAGGACTGATAAGTGAATTCAGCAAAGTTACAGGATAGAAAATCAACATAAAAAATCAGTAGTGTTTCTTTATACCGGTAATAAATTACATGAAGAGGAAAGCAAAAATACAATTCCATTTACAATATCATCAAGAAGAATAAAATATGTAGGATTCATTAAATTATAACTAACCTACCATTCAATATTACCTAGTTTGGGAATGTTTTCTCTTGTTAGGTAATTGGTTGACTACCTTTTTCAATAGACAAATTCAAATGCAACCCTAGCATTGCATACATAGAACATTTTTACATGCATGTACTGTGAGAAAAAAAGATGAC
>NW_007869984.1:0-591 GCF_000696425.1 Galeopterus variegatus
TATTCTTATACTTGTGTTTCTTCTGTAAAGTTCCTGTGTCTTTTTCTCGTATTCAACTGAGATTTTTATAAATTCCTTTTTTTAAGGAATTCTTTAAGTGTTCTAGCTAATAATTCTTAAGCAGTTTTGGGTGTAGCGTAAGTCTACTGCAAGTTAGCAGCTTGTGTTTTCAAAGTTTTTTGTGGAGTATTTGGTTTATCAGAAGTCCTTAAAATTAAGAGAGTTGAATTTACCAATAGTTTACTTTAAGCTTGCATTTTCAAAATGCTGTCTATCATCTCAAATAAAAAAGACCCAATACTTTTATGGAGATGGTTCTTTTACTTTCTTGTCATGTAAATTTTACTAATGCTCCATTCTAAAGCTATCTGGAGTCCCTGTGAATTTGTTGAGGAGGGAGAGGAAATTGGTAGGAAATTTGTTGTTCCCCAAATTCTGAATGTGGAGATTGAGCCCTAGAAAAAGTATTTTGTTACCATTATTGTGACCACATATGTAGTTCCCAGCTGCAAATGTTCCTGTGGCCTCAGGAAAGAAAGCATTTGCTAATTCAGGGCCCTTCAGTAGTTAGCTTGAATTGTTTATTTGTAG
>NW_007869985.1:0-591 GCF_000696425.1 Galeopterus variegatus
AGATAATCCTCCAGATAACATGCGAGTCCCACACACTGAATTTTGTGAAGTGAGCATCTTCTGCTGAGCCCTTAAATTCTGGAATTATTTATGTTTACCTTCTTTTTTCAGATCCTTTGATGCTCAGATTTGTCTCGTGATATTTCAATGTGTGAAAGGAACCCTAACATTTTCACTTTTCAAAACCAAAAAGTCTTAGGTCAAATAAAGGCTGCATATCCCTTAACCAAAGACATTTTAAATTCTCACCCACAGCCGTATTCTAAAAGTTCAGATGAAGGGAAGGCGTTCTACTGCCTAAGCCTGATAAATAAAAACTTAATATGGCTGCTCTGGAAACTTAAATTATTATTATTTTTTGCCTGTGTTCATATTCATGGTCATGAAAGGAGCCAGACATCTATTTCTTCATTCTAGTTTTGTCAATGTTAACATTCTAAACTCACTACCATTTAGAATTTCCCCCTAAATATGTGCACCAGGCTGCTGGTATCTCTTCCATCTGCTTGTGTCTCTTCTTGCATCACTTTGGGTCTCCCTTTCTAGCCACCTGAATCCCAGGACTTCAAGGCATCTTCTACTACTGCCTAA
>NW_007869986.1:0-591 GCF_000696425.1 Galeopterus variegatus
CCTAACTCCTTCATTCCACAGTTTTATTTCAGCTACAGATGTAGGATATCATCATCTTATTTTCATGCAAAGGAAGAAACGCCTAATCCCTCAAGTAAACTAAAAATGTTTTACCCAGACGTTTCTCATTCATCTAAAGTTCCAGCCAGGTCTGGTCCAAGATTGCCTCTTCACCCACACAGAACTGGTGACAAGACATCATTTCCTTCAGACTCAGATCCCCTGTGGCAAAGGCCTTATAGGTTGCTGAGTTGACACTGCAGTCATTTCACTCTTGACTTTGCTGCTCATTTTTTAAATTCCACAGTCATTACTAAAACATTTCTTTTAGTGGATCTGTCTATGTATGCAAGCAGACCATCTTCACAATTACTTTGAGTCCCAGGTCTGTGACAGACAGTCAATTTCACACTACAAAGTATCATAGTGGAAAACAAAGTAAAACAAGAGAAAAAACACTAAACTTATTAAAACCACCTAGAAGCCTACACAATTAAGAGAGCAAAACAAACTTTCATGGAGTTAAAATAATTTTGAACTAAGAGAAAGGCCATATGTCCCCCAATATAAGATAATCAGAAAAGGACTGGG
>NW_007869987.1:0-591 GCF_000696425.1 Galeopterus variegatus
AGACCAATATGTATTAACTGTGGGCCAATTTTACATTTTCTATACTAGTTACAAAGTCCTTTTCTAACATGAGGAATTCAAAGTTCCATTTTTCAAATACTATATATGTAAATATTAGATTTATATTAAACTAAAGGAGTTTTCATAATAAATAAGAAGACAAATTAATTGATCTATAAAGGAAACAAATCACATGGCTAAGATTTGCTGTTAACTAAAATTTAGTAGTTTCCTAGTCCCACATTTAATTTTCCTTGTATTGACCCAAATTGAGAGAAATATATATTTTGAACATACTAAGACAAAGGCTTCTATTTATTATTAATAATTATAAAGATTATATTAAATGGAACTGGAAGGGTAAAGAAACAGCAACAAAATTTTATTTTGAGTTTAATCTTTAAATTTTAAAAGTTCCCAATGAAGAATAGTCGTACTCACATATGACTCATGACAGTTAATGTTGCTCAACTGTTTCAAAACATAGCAAGGTAGGGTCCTAATCTACTGCTAACTTCTCTTTTTAATTTATTTCTGCTTTGATTTCTCTGACTGCTGGCTTTGACATTTTCCCTGTACATTTCTCATTGC
>NW_007869988.1:0-591 GCF_000696425.1 Galeopterus variegatus
CAGCTCTCAGGATCGCGCTGTTTCCTGACGCGGGCGCTCCAGACCCGCCGCCATTTTTCCCAGAATCCAAAATTTAAATATATATATTGAGTATGTAGAATTCATGGGTAGTATGTGATAAACGCAGACTTAGTGTCAGTATAATGTGGAGAAGATTTGGCATTTTTAACAGGATGCTATAATTCTATACATCATACTGTGGATATCAAATCTGTAGAACAACCCGCATTTGTATTTATTTCCTTTGGTTTCACTTACTTCGTTCTTATATCACAGGTTAATTTCCAGTCACCTGGAAATTAGCTTTCAATTCTTGTGGTAAAAATACCTCATAGATTGTGTTCTTTATGACAGATTGTAATATGTCAGGAAGCATCTATTATATGTGTGTCACAAATATGTATGGTATTTGTTTTGGGGAGTTTTAATGAATCAAGGTTTTAAAAGCATTAATGAGGTATAACTGGCACAATCATCTGCATGTACTCAAGCTGAATTGGATTTTTGACATATATTTACTTCCATGAGATCATCATCACAATCAAGATAATGGACATAGCCAGACATCATTCTGAAAAGTTTCTTCAATCC
>NW_007869989.1:0-591 GCF_000696425.1 Galeopterus variegatus
TAGATACATTCAGGTTAAATTGCAAGTCTCTACAATCTGTAAATAGAATACTGTTATCCATCCTATTTTTCAGAGAGCTAAGTATTTATTTGAGAATGACATTTCCCTCTTATGCTTTTTAAAAACGCAATACAAATAGTAAAAACATAACCATTTTGTCACCTTATTAGATACTACCCTATTTCATCAATCCAGGTTTAAAACCAAATGAACTGTAGCAGTGCATGGCACCATATGGCAAACAAATAACATTATAGTAACTAACATTATTGTATGTACCATGAGTAAATAAAAATAAGAATATGTAGAAAGTGTCTTGTCTACTTATTTTGTATTTCTATAGACTACAGCTATATTTTATTTTTATTTCATAAAATGAATTAAAATTAAGAACTCAGGGAAAATTTGTATTCTTATATTTTACTAAAGTGCATTTTAATTATTGGATTAAACAAATATTTTCCAAGACATTCCAGGCACTATGTTCAGAACTGAATATGTAGTGCTCTCATGGAATTTATACTAGTAGGGGAAACAGATATTACAGAAAAATGTGAAAACTAATGCATGTTTACAGTAAAGAGAAATACG
>NW_007869990.1:0-591 GCF_000696425.1 Galeopterus variegatus
CGACTCCCCATCTGTATCCCCAGCACTGGGTCCCTCCTATTCTTGGCTGAACTCTCCCTCCATTTTCTGACCTCTATAGGCTCTAAATTCCTATATATTGCCTGGAATTTTTTTTGTTTGTTTTTGCTTCTCCTACAAAAGGTAACAAGTCTCTTTTTCCTCCTGGAAGGTGAGAACTGTTTGAAATTCCTTTGCCTCCTCTATCTAAGCATCTTACCTTTACACACAACAGATTCTGAGGATAGCATGACTTTTCACATATTGATGGTCTGCTTGCTACCTTCCTTTGGTTTGGAGTACATGAGCGCTGATTGTGCAAACACCTGTAGGATGTGCTGCACTAAAGGTGGCTGCTGGCAGGCCACGCAAAAGTGATTTAGTTTGCCCACAGTGTTTTTAATTTTCATAAGTTATTGTGGAACATGTACAAATCAGAAGGTTTCATGTAAAAAACTAAATCTCTGGCTTCTTTTGAAAATCCTGAGGGTCTCACCACACTAAGCCTACATTCCCACATAACACAATGGGTAGGACCTGAACATCAGCCATTCGGGTAGGGACAGGGTATGCAGGTCCCCGTTTTCCACACCT
>NW_007869991.1:0-591 GCF_000696425.1 Galeopterus variegatus
CCCCTGAAAGGGCAGCCCTTCTCCGTGAGGAGGGAGGATGGGCTGAACTAGACATATTTGGAGCCTTCCGTGGCAGGTCTTATGTGCAAGGAGGAGCAGAGGCTTGAAGAAACAAATGATGCTTTGAAACCTCAGCACTGAAAATATTTTTCCACAATCACAGAAAATGGTTGCAACAATGATGATCTCAGCGGGCTCCTTAAGAGTCATTGTGCTCAAAGTTTGTGTTGAACTTGGAGAATGGGGAACAGAGACCCCACTTCTCAGCTTCTGGAATCCAGGCTATCTTTCCACAGCTCCTGTGTGTTTGCTTTACTTTGTAGGGTGTTTTTGAGGATACATATAGAAAATTACACAACAGCTGTGATTTTAATGTGTAATAACCCTTATTAGTTGAATCCATCCAAAGGCATTGACTATAAGAAATTCTTGATGATGTTCTGCTGCTCAAGTTCACAGTCTGTGAATATTTCTCCTTCCCAAGGTCTGTTGCTTGGCTCCTATAGTATGTAATATGGAGTAAATTCTTCTTCATGCTAGAGTTGATTTCTGGTGCTTCTAATTGAAGAACCCTAACTGATATTCCCATTC
>NW_007869992.1:0-591 GCF_000696425.1 Galeopterus variegatus
GCAGGGCAGACATTATGTCTTAAAGCTCCAAAATAATGTTCTTTGACTCCGAGTCCTGCATCCTGCGCACAACTGGGCATCTGGGCCCCCAAAGCATCAGGCAGCATCATTCCTACAGCTCTGCCAGGTGCAGCCCAGTGGGCAGCACTGGTGCCTGCAGCTTTTCCAGGCTGGTGTTGCACGTTACCCATGGCTCTGCAGTTCTGGGGTCCTAGCAGAAGCTCTGTTGTCTTGGCTCTACTAGACATTTCCCTGGTGGGGGCTCCCTGTGGGGGACCGACCCCACATTCCTGCTCAGCATTGCTCTAGTAGCTGTCCTCTGTGGTGGCTCCACCCCTGTGGCAGGTCTCTGCCTGGGTCCCCAGGCTTTTCCATACATCCACTGGAATCTGGGTGGAGGCTGCCACGCCTCCACTGCTCTCACGTCCTGCCGACCTGCAGACTTAACACAACGTGGACGCCACTGAGGATTCAGGCCTCTACTCTCCAGGGCTGCTGCACGAACCACACTTGGGGCTACTCCACCCAGTGCAGCTGGAATGCAGGGAGCAGGTTCCCGAGGGCAGCTGTGCCCCAGGTTTGTCCTCCAGG
>NW_007869993.1:0-591 GCF_000696425.1 Galeopterus variegatus
ATAAGCTTGTATTTACAAATACAGGGAAAAGGCACTAAGGCTGTGAGGTGTTAGTAAGTTTCAGAGGTGAAAGATGGATTTGCCCCCATCTGATGAGTCCAGACTCTGGTGTCAGGGGTCAGCGATCTGTGCGTCCGGGGAGCCACTGTCCCCTCCTGCAGCGAGAGCCGGGGCGTGTGAGCGGCCGTGCCAAGGACAGCCCAGTGGGGAGACACGGCTGCTCTGAGCCCAGGTTAGTTGTGAAAGCTTCTGTGGACACTCACCGTCTCCTGAAGAACAAACAAAAGCCTGTCCAGTCTTAATCATCCCCCAGGGAGAAAGCCACAACCCCTGGCAGGGGTCACCGAAGGTCAAGAGGAGCCAGAGAAAAGCCCTTTCAAGCGGCGCTGCACTTGTTTGCTTTAAATAAATATTTCGACAGGAAGACCCGAGAGCAGCCATATGGCTCCATTTGGGGACCAATTAGTCTTTCTACCTGCGATGTATCCAGACTTCCAAGAGCCAGTGGGCAGAAGCTCGCACACTCTCCAGGTCTGTCACAGCCGCAGACCGAGGGGCCAAGTGGAGCCCTTGCTTGATCGTGCCCTTCCC
>NW_007869994.1:0-591 GCF_000696425.1 Galeopterus variegatus
AAGAAGACAGCTGAAGACAATGAAGCTGACCTATAGAGTGGAGCAGAAACCAGAGGCTCATGGAAAAATGCAGCTGAAAGCATGAGAGTATCCTGAACCTCTGCATATAATTATGCCTGATACCAGTGTAAATCTGCACTTTTTCATTATTGAGCCAACAAAATTATTTTGTTGATTAAGCCAATTTAAATTTGGTTTGGTTTTGCTGAAAACAAATATGATTGTATCTGAGGCCATTTTTAGCAGCAACTGCTGGTTGCTACGCAACAGTCAGTACCCCACCCCCAACCCTCCACCCACCCTTCTACCTCCGACCTTCTTTGCCCTAATCCAGACCTCAGTACTGCTCTGCACAGTCAGAAAAAGCTGACCCCCATTCCTAGTCTTGGGCCAGGGAGGAAGGGAGGAGGGACTGGTTAGTCTACATCAACCATTCCAAGCCAATATTCTTGCCAATAGTTGACTAAAGAAGGTGCGTATGTAGAGAGAATTCTGTTGGGGATGAGGAAGATTTCAGGAAATGGCTTCATAGACCCTTCAAAGAGACACAAGAACACTGGTATAGGCCAAACTGCTAGAGAGGTTGAGTCA
>NW_007869995.1:0-591 GCF_000696425.1 Galeopterus variegatus
GGGGTTTTGTTTTGTTTTTCTGTATTTAATTTTAGGCATTCTGTTAAGTGTGCAGTGGCATCATATTGTGGTTTTAATTTGGATTTCCTTATGGTTAATGCTGTAGAATATCCTTTCATGCACTTATCTGCCATCCATGTAGCTTTTTTAGTCTAGTGTCTATCCAGATCTTTGTGCATATTTTTTATTCAGTGATTTATTTTCTAGTTATTGAGTTTTGAGAGTACCTTAAATATTTTTGATACACGTCCTTTATTAGATTAATTCTTTGCAAATATTTCTCCAAGTATCTAGCTTGTCTTTTCCTTTTCTTAATGGTTTCTTTCGAAGAGCAGAAGTTTTTTATTTTATTTTATTTTATTTTATCAATATACAGTGTAGTTGATTTTCCTGTCCCTTTACCGATTCCTCTCTCCCCTCTCCATCTCCCCGCTTCCACCCATCAACATCATATCTGTTCACTTGTCTTAACAAGTTCAAGGAATTGTAATTGTTATGTCTTCTTCCCTGACGCCACCCACCCACCCCCGTTTGTTTGTGTATTTATTTATTTATTTTTAGCTCCCACAGATAAGTGAGAACATGTGGTAT
>NW_007869996.1:0-591 GCF_000696425.1 Galeopterus variegatus
TGGATGATGCCTTCTTGAACAGGGTGATTTTTTCTCTTAGTCCCTTCTCTGTCTTTTTTCCAGGGAGGTTCAGAGTTAATGTGCTTCTCTCAGAGAGATGGGGGCAGATTGCAATGAGTAGAAACACAGCAGACAAAAGGCACAGACTGTTCTGGGCAGCCCTTGTCCAGTACCTGCCATGCTATGGAATCACAGCTCACTGGCACCTGCCCAGGCCTCTCTCCTTCTCGGGCACGTAACCAGAGGTGGATTTACCTGGAAGGCAATATATAAAGTTGAAGATTCAGGACCCCCACTTGTACAAGATCCTTTTGAGGGTCTAGGGGAAGACCTAACAATGTGTTCACATGAGCATATCATGTCGAATGTGTAAAAATAATATGTATTAACCACAAAAGGTGAAGATGAATGTCTCTCATGCTGGCTGGTGGTTGACTTGCAGAGCCCTGGATCTCTTTGGCATCTGGCAAAAGAGAAATAGAGATGTCAAAGACTTGGTTTGGGGTTAGTGGGATGTATTTATGTGGTCGCAACCACTTCTGCATGTAATTGTGTTATTGCTGGTCATCCTGGTTAGGATGGCTTCTGGTG
>NW_007869997.1:0-591 GCF_000696425.1 Galeopterus variegatus
CAAGTTCATTTTATATTCTGGGGCATCTGTTCACATGGTATTAGAAAATACAACAACAATAGTAAGGGTTCTCATGACTCTCAAATATTATCTAATAAGCATATTGAAAAAACATTTAAATATAACCTTGTTGTGTATGTTTTTGTGCCATTTCTTAAAATGTGTATAAAAAAGAAAGAATTGCTATTCTCAGAAAAATATGTTTAAGCCTGCTCCCCCTCTTTGTGTTGCATTATTGCCCTGGCTATCACATCCAGAAAATGTTGAATAGATCTGGTGACAGTAGGCATTCTTTTCTCTTCTGATCTCAGGGGGAGGTTTTCCATATTTCTCTAATAGTTACAATATTTGCTGCAGCTTTCTAAGTTTTGAAAAATCATAAGTTAGTATTAAATTATGTCCAAAAGTTTCTCTTTATCATTTGTTGTGATAGTGATATGATTTTACTCCTTTTTTTGCAAAACTAGTTTGAGTTCAAAATGATAAGACAACAAAAATCTTCTCTTGGATGATACACATTTTGTTCATAGGGTATTTTTGTTGATCTATTGGAAAAAGAAGAGCTTTACATTTTATTTATTTATTTTTGGG
>NW_007869998.1:0-591 GCF_000696425.1 Galeopterus variegatus
TAAGATGTTTAATGTAATTAGAATGGCAACCACAAAGTACATATCTATAGGTTATATAAAAAGAAATGAGAAAGGAATCAAAGCATGTCAATGTCACTACAGGGGCTGGCCCGGTGGTGCACTGCTACAGTGCGCCGCTTGAGAGCGCGGCGGCACTCCCACCGAGGGTTCGGATCCCATATACAGACCGGTTCCTGCTCACTGGCTGAGCGAGGTGCGGGCACAACACCGAGGGTTGCGATCCCGTTGCCGGTCCTTGTCCGGTGCGGGCGCGACACTGAGGGTTGCGATCCATTGCCGGACACGAAGAAAGACAAAAAGGAAAAAAAAAAAAAAAAGCATGTCACTACCAAAAGAAAATAATAAAAAAATCAACAAAACACAAAGAAAGGTTGTAAGAGAGAAATTGATGGACAAAAAGACATAATACATACAGAAAGCAAGTAACAAAATGGCTATAAAAAGTCCTTTCCTATCAGTACTTACTTTAAAAGCAAATGGATTAAATTCCCCAACCAAAAGACATAGACTGGCTGAATAGATTAAAAACTAGGATCCATCCATATGCTCCCTACAAGAGATTCACTTTAG
>NW_007869999.1:0-591 GCF_000696425.1 Galeopterus variegatus
TAATGTTAACAGGAAAGTGGAATGAGACTTGTATGTTAAAATCTAATGCTTTTTCTTCTTATTTAAATAGAAATATATATTAATTGCACAAACCTTAGTAGGTACAGAAACAGAAAGAAATAAAATTAAAAGTATTACTTATATAACTATCCCAACAATAACTGATATTTCTTAAGTTGCTCACAATATTTTTTCACACATGCGTGCACACACACACACACACACACAAGTAATAAAATGCTCATAGATAAACCTGAATAGCCTGTGCCTTGGAAAATATTTTAAAGTCAGATTTTTAAAAAATCTTTCTAAGAATCCTGGTGGCTAGACTTATTTACTGCCAAACATCGTGAGAAATAGTTAGTACTAAAGCACAAATATTTTGATATTAATTTCTGGGAGAGAATTTCCAGCATAGCCTCAAATCCAGTGTTCTACATGGAGTCCAGGTAGGATTTAATAGATGGCAAGAAATGAGCTAGTAGTGGACTGAATTTTGAGCTAGCGTGAGTAAATTCTGGATTTTGGGGGGTGTATTTGGAAATTTGAAGCCCCTAAGAAGGGGAAAAAAGTACTTTCTGTTGTATGTCA
>NW_007870000.1:0-591 GCF_000696425.1 Galeopterus variegatus
ATTTTAAGCAGAGAAGTCACCTAATTTCTCTTATGAAATTAAAACTGGAAAGAAAAAAAAAAACCCCAAAAATATACTATTTACACTTTAACCACTTAAATTAACATGTTTTTTAAAAGTTCATTATATTAAGCAATAAATACCTAAAAGCAAACATAATTTATTTAGTGACACTTTTCTGCATGTCCTGTGAAGCAAAGCACTGATTGCTCTTTATTCTGGACTAGTTTTTCAAAGATGCCTGTACAATGATACTCTTGGAGGATAGAGATATTGTCTACCTCCAGAGCAAAGGGTAGGTTTGCTTACTTTCCAATACGATGATGTCTTCCTCTAGAATAAAGGGCAGGAATGCTTGTTACCCATTAGAAAAGATTCAGAATCCCTAAGCTTAGGATTCTTCTCCTGGAATGCAACCCAGTCAACTGTACATGAGTTATCATCTGGCCCTTTTCACATTTCCCTGTAGGAACTGGGCTCAGAGGAGCCTGCGTAAAGACTGTTGATACTCTGGCTACTGCTACTGCAGTAATGAACTGTCCTTCATTTCTGACCCAGGGGCCTCATATCTTCAACCAGCAACCCATGAGA
>NW_007870001.1:0-591 GCF_000696425.1 Galeopterus variegatus
ACAGGACACAGAGCCAGACCTCTAGTGCCCTCTGCTGACCATGAGGCCACCACCACGCAGATGGAGCACCTGCAAGGAGTGCACAGGCAGAGGCAGGCACACACCACACACATGCACACCACACACACACCATGCATACAGATACACACACATACCACACACATGCACACGCACCGCACACTCACCATGCATACACACCACACACACACCACACACACATGCATGTACGCACACAACATACATGCACACACAACGGTGTGAGCAGAGGCCAACACCACACACACGACAGTGTGAGCACACACACAGTATTCTAATTCAGAAAAACAAAAAAGAAATTAAAGCAACATTGTTTTTCTGATTTTGTTTTGTTTTGTTTTTTTAAAGTATAATTGTTTTTGTTTTTTGGGGTGGCTAGCTAGTACGGGGACCCAAATCATTGACCTTGGCTGTATAACAATGCGTTCTGACCAACTCAGCTAAGCGACCAGCCCAAGAAAGGCTAACTACTAAAGTTTATCTGAAACATGATTTTTTTTTCTCAATTAGCCTTAAGAAAGCCCTGTGGGAGGACAAGAATCTAAACATAGAAGA
>NW_007870002.1:0-591 GCF_000696425.1 Galeopterus variegatus
GCTTCCTTGGTTAAGTTTATTCCTAGGTATTTATTTATTTTTTCTGTAGTTATTGTAAAATGAATTGTTTTCTTGATTTCTTTTTCAGATAGTTCACTATTAGTATACTATTAGAATACTATTAAAATATACTACTATAATGCTACTGACTTTCGTATGTTGATTTTATATCCTGCAACTTTACTGAGTTTGAATATTAGTTCTAACAGTTTTTTTCAATTGCAAACAGGGACAGTTTGACTTCCTCCTTTGCAATTTGGATGCCTTTTATTTATTTCTCTTGTCTATGCTCTGGCTACGAGCTCCAGTACTATGTTGTATAGAATTGGTGAAAGTGGACATCCTTGCCTTGTTCCTGATCTAACAAGGAAAGCTTTCAGCTTTTATCTATTCAGTATGATGTTGGCTGTGGGGTTTGTCATATATGACCTTTATTGTTTGTTAAGAGTTTTTATCATGAAGGAATGTTGAATTTTGTCAAATGCTTTTCCTGCATCAGTTGACATGATTGTATGGTTTTTGTTTTTATTTCTGTTAATGTGGTATATCACATTTATTGATCTGTGTATATTAAGCCATCCTTGCATCCCT
>NW_007870003.1:0-591 GCF_000696425.1 Galeopterus variegatus
TTGCTTTTGGAAGCACCACCCAAGTTATTCAGATCAGACAACCAAATCAGAACAATTTTTTTAAAAAGGTCAAAGAACATCAAATAAAAATAATCAGAAAACAAACGAGCAAATCAGAAACCCAAGTCAGAAAATTCTCCTGTCTTTCACCAATGTCACATCAATCACAGTATCTGATTACTCTGTAACCTAAATGTCTCTTGAATTTCTTTATATTTCCAATGTCTACCAGCATCACCTATTCTAAGCCATCTTAGACCTTTGGCTAGAGAGATATTTTAAAACTCTGTTTATGGTCATATCACCATCCTGCTTAGTTATTTATTTCTCATTTTTTTAGCATTTCACATGTCTGCAATCTTTAATATGAGACTCTCTCAGATTGACTTTCTGTTTTCATCTTTATATTATTTCTTATTTCCTCATTCTCTATGTTTTAACTACAATATATTTGATTTAGTTATTCAGATATGTTATGATATGTGATAAAGTTTGGATATGTTGTCCCCCCAAAGCTCATACCAAAATCTGATCCTTGGTGTGTCAGTGTTGGGAGCTGTTTGGGTTGTAGGAATGGATCCCTCATCAATG
>NW_007870004.1:0-591 GCF_000696425.1 Galeopterus variegatus
CCCCTCAGGCAATTCATCAATTTCCTGTGGTTTGGGGTCTGGTAATGGAGAATTTAGTCTTTGTTTGGAGGAGCCATTTCCCTGTTTTTTCTTTCTTTTTTTTTTATTATTTTATTTCCCTGTTTTTTCATGATTCTCAAATCTTTGCCTTGTCACCTGGGTATCTCGTGGTGTAGTCATTTCTTTTAATTCTAGGAGTGGCTTTGAAGAGAGAGACTCTTTTCTGTGGACATATTCTCTATAGGATTCATAAAGTAAATGTACTTCACAGGTCCTGGTTTTCCAAAGTCTTGCAGTTTCAAATATTGACCTTGTTGAGGACTGGAAATTTTCCTTAGGCTATAAAGTATCTGGTATAAGATAAAGAATTGTAACACAGCAAGGTTGCTGGCTCAAGGAGACATAACTGATCGTTATGTAAAGATACTGAGAAACTGCTTTAAGAAGGGAATGTTTGCTAAGATCAAGCTTTCATTGGTGGATCACTTAAATTGTCCACTGGAATGTCATCTGGCTTGTTTTCACTGACTTACCAGCCTACATTGTTAAACTATAACCCGACCTAGTTCTCTTCCTGTAACTTCCTGGGCT
>NW_007870005.1:0-591 GCF_000696425.1 Galeopterus variegatus
TGAGCCTGATTTAGCCGGTCTTGGATGGTGCGGAAGCAGTCCTGATGTTTTTTCTGCAACACGATTTTTTGAGTGTCACTGTGGGTTCATAGCAACTCAAATGGGACTGAGGTCCCCTGTTGACAAGGGTAGCCATGGCCAAAGCCAATTAATTTCTCCCAATACTTTCTGTAGCTCTACCAGGGTGTATTCACTTTTAACAGATAATTGCAGCTTTAAGGGGCTGACCCCCTCCAGCATTAACAGTGAACCCAATATTTTAAAAGGAGGCACCATTTGGGTTTTATCAGCAGAAATACACAGATTTCCTTGGGTTAAGGATTTTAGCAACACTTGGTAAGCCGATGACAGCCCCTCCGAAGAGGGGCTGCCCAAAATAATGTCATCCATATAAACATATAGCATGACATGCGGGAGTCGCAAAACAGGTTGAAGCAGCTGGTACACATAATTTTGACAAAAGGTGGGACTGTTGGCCATGCCCTGGGGCAAAACCACCCACTCATAACACTGGTCTGGTCCCTGGTAATTGACAGATGGACAGAAAAGGCAAATTTCTCACAATTCTGGGGGTGTAAAGGGATAGAAAAG
>NW_007870006.1:0-591 GCF_000696425.1 Galeopterus variegatus
TTGGGTGTCTGGATATTGCTACTTGGGGCACTGAGAGAAGAGTAAACATACTTAAAACTTCATGGAAGAGATGATTCACCTCATCTAGGTAAATATTTTATTTCACAAAATATATTTTTTATCTTTTTTTTTTTTTCCTTTTTTTGTCTTTTTTTTTCGTGACCGGCAACAGATCGCAACCCTCAGTGTTGTGCCCGTACCGGACCGGGACCGGCAATGGGATCGCACCCCTCGGTGTTGCGCCCGCACCTCGCTCAGCCAGTGAGCGGCCGGTCTGTATGTGGGATCCGAACCCTCGGCGGGAGCGCCGCTGCGCTCCCAAGCGGCGCACTGTAGCAGTGCACCACCGGGCCGGCCCCATATTTTTTATCTTTTGACTAAATAAAGAATGTAATTACTTTGTCTCCTGCTTTACATATCTTTTTCAGTAGTGTGGTTATCAGCACATAAAAAAAATAGATGGTACTATCACATTCTATTTATTTATAATATATGTTCAATATAACCCACCAGAGTACCTCTGAGCATATATAAAAAGGAAAAATACAAAATCACCTGTAAAAAGAGAGAAACAGCTTAAATTTTTTCTTG
>NW_007870007.1:0-591 GCF_000696425.1 Galeopterus variegatus
CAGGTCAGAAACTTGGCTCTACATAAAGAAAGGCAGAGCATTGAAGAAGAAATAAGCAAAGGGAAAATAAAAACTTTTATTTTTCTTATTCTTAATTGATCTAATAGATAACAGTTTGTTCAAAATAATAATAGCGACAATGTATTCAATTATGTATGCTTATTTATGTTATGTTATATATATATATATATGCTTATATATTATTATGTATAAGTGAAATGAATGACAGCAATGATATAAGGAACAGAAGGGAAGAACTAGTATTATTTTATTTTAAGTGACACACACTACCTGTGAAGTGGTATAGTGTTATTTGAAAGTGGAGTTGGATTATTTCTAAATGTACAATGCAAATTGCAAATTCTAGGGCAACCACTAAAAAGTAAAAAAAAAAAAAGCATAACCAATATTATAACTGATATGCTAAGAAAGGAGGGAAAATAAAATCATATAAAATGCTCAATTAAAAAAAAAATTTTTTTTGACCAGTAAGGGGATTGCAACCCTCGGCACGGTGTGGTCTGCAGTAAGCTCAGCCAGTGAGCGCACCGGCCATCCCTATATAGGATCCGAACCCATGGCCTCGGCACT
>NW_007870008.1:0-591 GCF_000696425.1 Galeopterus variegatus
CCCAAATTTTAAAAACTCACCTGTTTTACCTGAATGAGCTGCTCCACTGATTTTCCAGGCAATATTTCTATCTTTTCTTAAAAAAGCCCCAACTCCTTTGTGTTGTTCCAGCAAGGGAATCTCCCCTTTAACAAACACTAAATTCATATATATGTATGTATGTATGTGTATATATGTGTGTGTGTGTGTAACACTATTCTGTTCCACTGACGTGTGAATTCTGCACTGATTCAGTGTTTTTGGCTGCTTGTTATGTGAAAATCTCGACAAGTGCCCTATCACTATTGCTTCTGTTTTTTCCTGAAAGTTCTGGGCATTTCCATTTTTTTTTTTATTCTCATGAACATTATCATCTACTAAGTAGCTGCACATTTTACACATTGGAAAACAATTGGGTTGTTAATTTTGTTTTTAGAAATCTTACTGATTTACTTTACTGTGTATAAGTGTGTTTCTAGGTAAACAATCATAAATTCAAAAATAACTATTTACACTTTTATAACTGAAATTTCTTTTGTTCTATGTGTTGTTGTGTATATCTAGAACTATGTTAATTAGTAATGATGATATATTCTTTTCCTAATCGTAATT